>NC_062529.1:2589971-2709971 GCF_022655615.1 Tachysurus fulvidraco
AATCCGAGTGCAACCTTGAAAGCGGAACGTTTGACTCGAACCCTGCTGTGTTTTTCACCTCACTGCGGCTCTCTAGGCAGGTGAGAATACAGTAAATGGCCCCCGGGTGTGGGACGGGGGGAGGGGTTTGGGCCGCATGGCGTGGCCAAACGTTGCCATGAGAAAGCAATTCGACTCTGAATCAAATGAGTGATTCAAACAGTTGTGGCACTTTTGGGTTCTTTTTGGGTTTTATGTTGAACTTTTCCCATCACTACATTTCTGACCAGTGAACAAACACGACCTCGGGAACTCTACGTGATCCTCAGACTTTCCATTCTGACTCTGATTCAGTCCCCTGAGAGAGACTGAAGGTCCCCTGTGCCTCGTGTAGGACGTACGCTACAGGAAACGGATGAACAGATAAATAACACATAAAAGGTCTCTCATCTCCACCTTTCTCCCTCTCTCTGCAATCCGGTTTTACTTTCTTATTCCCTCCATTTTATGTCTATATTTACATATGAATGAAAGGTGTTTATTTACTCAGCTTTAATGGAGGTCTGACAGGAACTTGTCTCTCTCGTTCCATGTCCGTCTCACCCTCTCTCACCGTCTCTCTCGTTCCATGTCCGTCTCACCCTCTCTCACCGTCTCTCTCGTTCCATGTCCGTCTCCCCCTCTCTCACCGTCTCTCTCGTTCCATGTCCGTCTCCCCCTCACTCACTGTCTCTCTCGTTCCATCTCCCCCTCACTCGCAGTCTCTCTCCTTCCGTCTCCCCCTCACTCACTGTCTCTCTCGTTCCATCTCTCCCTCACTCACTGTCTCTCTCGTTCCATCTCCCCCTCACTCACTGTCTCTCTCGTTCCATCTCCCCCTCGCTCGCAGTCTCTCTCCTTCCGTCTCCCCCTCTCTCACTGTCTCTCTCGTTCCATGTCCATCTCCCCCTCACTCACTGTCTCTCTCGTTCCATCTCCCCCTCGCTCGCAGTCTCTCTCCTTCCGTCTCCCCCTCTCTCACCGTCTCTCTCGTTCCATCTCCGTCTCCCCCTCTCTCAGTCTCTCTCCTTCAGTCTCCCCCTCTCTCAGTCTCTCTCCTTCAGTCTCCCCCTCACTCACTGTCTCTCTCGTTCCATCTCCCCCTCGCTCACTATCTCTCTCGTTCCATCTCCCCCTCGCTCGCAGTCTCTCTCCTTCCGTCTCCCCCTCACTCACTGTCTCTCTCATTCCATCTCCCCCTCGCTCGCAGTCTCTCTCCTTCCGTCTCCCCCTCTCTCACTGTCTCTCTCGTTCCATGTCCGTCTCCCCCTCTCTCACCGTCTCTCTCGTTCCATGTCCGTCTCCCCCTCTCTCACCGTCTCTCTCGTTCCATGTCTGTCTCCCCCTCTCTCACCGTCTCTCTCGTTCCGTCTCCGTCTCCCCCTCTCTCAGTCTCTCTCCTTCCGTCTCCCCCTAGCTCACTGTCTCTCTCGTTCCATCTCTCCCTCTCTGTCTCTCTCGTTCCGTCTCCCCCTTGCTCACCGTCTTTCTCATTTCGTCTCCCCCTCGCTCACTGTCTCTCATTCCGTCTCCCCCTCGCTCACTGTCTGTCTCGTTCCGTCTCCCCCTCTCACTGTCTTTCTCGTTCCATCTCTCCCTCTCTCAGTCTCTCTCGTTCCGTCTCCCCCCTCACTGTCTCTCTCCTTCCGTCTCCCCCTTTCTCATCGTCTCTCTCACTGCGTCTCCGTCTCCACCTCGCTCACTCTCGCTCTCCGCCTCTCTCATTCACTCGGTGTGCCACTCTCTGTCCCCCCATGTCTCTCTCTCTCTCTCTCTCTCTCTCTCTCTCTCTCTCACTGAAGTGTGTGCTGCGTTATTAAGATGCTGTTGTATGGAGGTCAAGCAGAGGAGATTTGAATGGAGAAAAGCAGCAGTGCAAGCATTCCCCCTGCCTCCCTTTTTAATTTGAATGAAGTAACAAACCTACCTTTGCAGAAGGTGAACGCTGAATCTTAATTAAATCTCTTGGCCACAGCTGAGCTTTAATTTATCATAATATAAGAAGATCACATCTGTCACACAAGACCATTGCCAACGACACCGGAAAGTAGCACATAGGAAAATGGCCACGTTTTGAAAATCAGAGAAGTCCGAAGAAGCGTTAAGAGCCGAAGGTGGTCAAGAGAAGAAATTCTGAGCACTCGGGTCTCGAGCATATGAAGCAGTGATGTGACTAATACGTGATCATGTGGATTTAACCGTGTTATGAGCTGAAATTATGCAGGAAAGAAACATATGGTCACATTCGTGTCAGGTAATCACATCCAAAAAGTTAAACCACAAGCACAAAAAATAGAAAATAGACAATTTATAAAAATAAATGACTCATCTATCATTTTTTACAAAAAAACACATATGTAAAAAAACCATGAAACAAAAAAATGAGTGAGATTAAAAAAAAAATCATATGAAAAGTAAATCATTTGAATATAAATCAAATCACGAAAAAAAATTCATGTGAAAAATTTAATTGTATGGAAAAAAAATGGATGGGAACGAATTACAGATGAAAAACAATTCGTGTGAAAATAAGCAAACTAAGATAAATTATATGAAGTAAAAAAATTGCGAAAAAAAAAATCACTTGCAAAATGAACTGTGAAATTTCGAATTATGTGAATAGAAAAACTGAATCGCGTGAAAGAACCATGTGGAAAAATAAATCCGGTGAAATGAAGCACGCGTTAAAAAACGGAAAAGAAAGGAATCGTGAAATAAACATTTAAAAATTACGTGAAAATAAAAATTTATTTGGGTAAAAGTCATATGGAGTCATCATATGAAATGAAATAAATCATGTAAAAGATTCATTCATGAGGGGAAAAAAAATTGTGTAGTCCATTGGATGTAAAAAATATTTTTCACGTATTAAAATTTCGTGGTTTTTTTTTAAGTAACTTCTCGAATTCTAATATTCCCGGAATTTCCCCTAGCAGTAAACAACTTTGTAGTCTGCACTTGTTTTAAAAGCACTTTTTCAGCAGGGTTATTTGCAGCACCTGAACATCCATCTGTAGTCGGACGGCTCGGCTTCCCCGCTGCGCCCGGTCCTCTTGTTCTGCAAGTATAACTGCATCTCCAGCCGCCTTGACAAGAGTGCCAGCTCTACTGACAAGCATCGGTGATTCACACATGGCCCTGCTGTTACACAGGGACACCCGTTCCTCTCAAGATCTTTTTTGGTTCATTTAGGGACTTCGGCACGCTCGCCTGTAGTGGTCTTCACATAACTCCAGAGCTCCATGATACCCATTAGGAGAAACAAGCTGACAGACACTCGAGCTGCGAAACAGCGCTAAGAATAAAAAAGCTGCTAGCTCGTCTCTAGCGAGAGTGACCACGCTGTTAGGGTCAAGCCACATTAAAATCCGACTGGAGGAAGGAGAAACGGTTTGCTGCTTGTTGCATAGACGCCGTGTTCTCCGCTCAGACAAGCTGAATGAACAGATTTCATTCTTTTAACTTTAAATCTTTGGCTCGGGAGATACGATAAACATCTACTAGCGACAGACTTGCGAATGAATAAACAAGAAAACTACTGTACGTCCTGCTTACGTCACCAATCAGCCCGATCTGGACTTCCCAGCAGTTACAACTGAATAATAACACAGAATAAGGTTTAAGGGCCTTGCTCAAGGGCCCAACACTGGTCACTTTGCAGTGCTGGGGCTTAAACCTCGATCCTCTGATCAACAACCGAATTGTTTGAGCCAACATTGCCCCTTATATCAGAGACAGAAGAAAATAACACTTACAAAATTCCTGAATGATACTCAGATGCTGCGTTTCGAAGATAACGCATGTTAACGTACCTTTCAAAATGGCCGACATACCAATAATAACATTAACACAACTCTGTGGATCTTAAGATTCTAGGATTGGAGGACAAATCATACGGAATGATGCTACGACTCACTCCTGTCTATAGGGGACATCCGGTAAACCTTGGGTACTCCAGGGCGAATACGGTAATGTTGCGGTTATATATTACTCATTGTACAGTACTACTATTCTCAGTAGAAGTAAATAGAAAAGGCTGCTACTCTCTACAGAGGAAATAAAGCAAACTATTACAGTCTATGGGGTGAAAATGGTACCCTAGGTCTCTGTAGGGTAAATATGGTAACCTATTACTTACTAAAGAGAGTGAAAATAGCAGACGACCACTCGCTATAAAGTGAATGAGGTATTTATTGCTATTTATAGCTCGTTTTAGGTTTATATGGCAGCCTAAGTCTTTATAGCTGTGTTTGTTTAACTAATTTTGTGACTTCTGATTAGTGAAAGTTGCACCGATTTAGGGGTATTACAGCCTGAAGGAGCTACCCTTTCATTTTCAGTACATCTATCACCGTAACCGTTAATGACTTTAGATAGCAGTTGGCCTATGCTAATTGATATGTTAGCAATCATAAGAGCATATTGCAAATACAGGTGGAGTCTCTTATCTGACATGTTGATGTATTCATCCCCAAAACGCAGGTCATTTCCCCTGCTGCTGTTGCAGGCCTGGTTAACTGGCACTGGAAGCCTCAGCCTATCATTTACTTGCCTGTCAATTACGCAGTCGGATGCCACTCTCGCCTCCCCTGTCCAAAATACCTCTTTAATATCTGGCTCCAGCACATATTTCCAACATCTGTCCCCCTTTCACTCATTTCATCATTGACTCTACACTCTCTATCTCTCCCTCGCTTTCTCCATAACACTTGGAAGCATGTCAACAAGAAACCCGTAATCAAATCCGCCGGCTTCGGTTTGATTTTGTACACTAAATATGAAATTTAAAAATGGCAGCATTTTACTTCATTTATGCCAAATGTGACTGAATGAATGAACTCTGTGCATAATGGTACAGGTGTGTTTATGGTTTTTCATGTGCTAATATGGAAAGCAACATAGACAACGGGTAAATATAGCAAATGAAGACAAAGATGATGATACAGCATCCCTGGAGAAGTGAGGACTAGGGATTTTACACAAGGGCCCAACAGTTGCAGCTTGGTATTGCAGGGGCTTGAACCCCGGTCCTCTGATCAACAACCCAGCATTGGGTGAATAACTACTGATCCAGTTACAAACTATAAGATGGAAAGAGTAAACTACTACAATGTGTACAAAGTTAATATCGTGTTCTGCTACTAGATTACAATTACATGGTATATTATGACCGTTTATAAGGTGAATATAGAATTCGACCCCTATCTATATCTATAAGTATAATGTAAACATGGTGAACTACTACTACAGCAGGCAAAATAGGAAAAACTACCGCTATTATTGGCAAAATACGATAAACTAGCAATACTATATGCTATACTATACTATATAAACAATATATACCTGCAATATGGGCTTATAATTGCTAACACATCAATTAGCATGGGCCAACTGATATCTAAAGTCATTAACGGTTACGGTGATAGATGTACCGAAAATGAAAGGGTACAGTAGCTCCTTCAGGCTGTTCGAACACCTTGCTTAAATAATTGGCGTAATACCCCTAAATCGGTGCAACTTTCACTAATCAAGAAGTCGCAAAATTAGTTAAACAAACAACTATAGAGACTTAGACTGCCATTTAAAACTAAAATGAGCTATAAATAGCAATAAATACCTCATTCACTTTATAGCGAGTGGTCGTCTGCTATTTTCACTCTCTTTAGTAAGTAATAGGTTACCATATTTACCCTACAGAGACCTAGGGTACCATTTTAACCCCATAGACTGTGATAGTTTACTTTATTTCCTCTGTAGACAGTAGCAGCCTTTTCTATTTATATATCTCACTATAGACTGAAAATGGCACACTACTGTACGACTCGCTACAGTGTAAATACGGTACACTACTATTGTCTGTCACTAGGAAAGGGTTCTAACTATAGGCAGAATACGGCCAACGACTATACACTAATGAACAGTACCTCTCTATAGGGTTATTACTGTCTATAAGGTACCTTTAGTAAACTACCATCACAACAATTATGTTAAACTATGTTCTGCACACTATAGGGCAAATAAGGTAAAGTACAACTCTCTATAGGGATTCTGTTATGATTTTACTGACTATAGGGTAAATATGGTGCACCTTTACTGTATATAGTGTACGTTTGGTAAACTACTAGTACGGCAGGGCAAATACGGTAAACTACTGCATACTATAGGGCAAATAAGGTAAAGTACAACTCTCTGTAGGGATTCTGTTATGATTTTGCTCACTATAGGGTAAATATTGTGCACCTTTACTGTGTATAGTGTACGTTTGGTAAACTACTAGTACGGCAGGGCAAATACGGTAAACTACTGCACACTATAGGGCAAATAAGGTAAAGTACAACTCTCTATAGGGATACTGTTAAGATTTTACTGACTATAGGGTAAATATGGTGCACCTTTACTGTATATAGTGTACGTTTGGTAAACTACTAGTACAGCAGGGCAAATACGGTAAACTACTGCATACTATAGGGCAAATAAGGTAAAGTACAACTCTCTGTAGGGATTCTGTTATGATTTTGCTCACTATAGGGTAAATATTGTGCACCTTTACTGAGTATAGTGTACGTTTGGTAAACTACTAGTACGGCAGGGCAAATACGGTAAACTGCTGCACACTATAGGGCAAATAACGTAAAGTATAACTCTCTGTAGGGATTCTGTTGAGATTTTACTGACTATTATTCACAAGTATTTATGATAAGCCACTTCTCACTACGAGGTAAATAAGGAAAACTTCAACGGTCTATGGATCGGAAATGATGCCCTAGGTCTCTGTAGGGTAAATATGGTAACCTTTCGCTTACTAAAGGGTAAAAATAGTACACTACTTAGTACACTACTTATAGGTCTATAGAATATGGCATCTTCTGAAGGTTAAATATGGTAAATATTGATATAAATTAGGGCAAATAAGGTAAGGTAAACTACTCATGCTTGAACAATTTGGGACTGTTCAATATTAGCTTTTTGGTCAATTTCTAATTATTGTAAAATATTACCATCTATAAGGCATCTATGGTAAATAAGTCATCACTGTAGGGTAAAAATTGTCAGCTACTACTTATACTACATCATGGGATTATGGGAAAATACACCTCAGTATAGAGTAAAACAAAAAATAATAAATTATCATCTTTTAGACAAAACTTACATTAGAATCTAAATAAAAAAAAATAATACTTCTATTATTCTCTTTCTAAAGGTCAGAAGGCTTTGGTAATGAGTTTTGACTCTTGGCAGGTTATAGAGTGCTTATAATGTTTTATAGCTATGATTTGTTAATAAAATATAACGGAGACCCTTGTGTTTGATTAATGAAAAGGTTCTTTTACGTCATTAATCATAACGTATGGATTAATCAGAGTGCACCTTTAGTTGATTAAATCACGCCGGCGCATTAGGGAGCGTTTAATCATTCGTTTTTTGGCTCATGCGTTATACAAAGCCTTTGCTAAGTGATGCTATAAAGATCAAACACTTGCAGAGCTTTTGGACATTTTCAGATGAAATAATGAATTTAATACCGGAAAAATATTTATCTCTGTAAAACCCTCTGAAAGGTTATCGACCTGTTATGTTTTTTTTTTTTATATTTCAAAATCAATGATCCAGTCGTGTATTTAGTGCTTTTATCCACACTGACTCTGATGGTGTGCCTGGCACAGGGATGTAAATATGTATATCAGGTCTGTAAGGCTGGCCAACCTGTGGAACAGCTGACTTTAATGGACTGTGAATGTGCAGACCGTCTCACAATGGTGAAGGGATGTGGGTTAATCTAAGCTCTGGGGCTGCCATTTGTGGCTGTGACACGGCCCATGCCTGCTTGCCATTTGTTACAAATCAATTTCAGCCTTCAGAACAGAACCTCCTGCTTCAACAGAGTGCCCCACACTGCCAAGTCTGTACTGCCTCAAGCAGCTGGTGCCAGAGTTTATGGCCTGGACCCCAATGGCCATAAACCCATCATCCTGTACAAAAACTTCTCTCTATATATACACAGCAACACTTACTACGGACCGAATATAGTAATATCCTGTAAACTAACACTTACTCTAGTGTACATACAGCAAAGTACTCTTCGGTGCAGGGGGAAAAACCTAAACCCTGTTTCATTTTAAGCTACGGCACGAAGTATATGCTAATCATCAGTTCTGTCTAAGATAAATATGGTAAACTCGCCCATTTAATAAGAAAATTATGGTCAATTACTTGTCCCTGTGGGATCATCATTAAACTACTATATGGATATTATGCTAAACTGCCTATCACTCACTCACTCACTCACTCACTCACTCACACAAATATAAATACAGAACAAGCGACTAAATAAATATTAGTCAATACAATAACATTCAACTGTCTATAGAATGGTTTCTATTGTAATTATGCGGAACGAATACTCATTTTAGCAAAATTAATTCAAATTACCACTCATTATATGATAAATACTGTAAACTACTAGTCTTGGGGGAAATATAAAAACATTTGTTAGCATATGATGAATACAATAATTTACTACTTGCTATAAGGTTGATATAGAAAACTATATTTGCTAAACTACTACTCACACTGGGGTAGAATGGAAAGTATATACCTTAACTACTGTACTACTCACTATAGAGCAAATATACAATAAATTATTTAAAATAGAGTAAAAATGGTTTAGTACTACTCAATATGGGGTACATTTCTGGAGAATTGCTTCTCAATACAAAGTAAATACCGTAAGCAACTACTCATTTTACACACACACACACACACACTTGCTTTAGGGTACATATGGAAAACTACCACATCTTATAAATGTATATTCAGTAAATTACTACCTTTACTGCAAATATGGTAAACTACTAGTCTACCGCAGTGGTCCCCAACCGTTTTTTCGGCACGGACCGGTCAATGTTTGATAATTTTACCGCGGCCCGCTGTGGGTGGGGGGTGGCGGCTATACAATTAAATTAAAATTAATAATATTAATTTAATTGTATTTAAACATGCCTTTTTAACTCACCACAACGCTAAATCAATGAGAACCCTGATCTTGTTTCTTTACAACGAGACAGTTCCATTTGGGGTAATAGGAAACAACGACACCCGAAGTGTGTTGCTTATGTCTAGTTTATTCCATTGTTTTGTTTCGGTTGCCGTCACTGCAGAAAACCCCGCTTCACACAGATAGCATGTCAGAAATGGTGATAGGGATTTAAGTGCTGTGGTGACAATCTCAGGGTATTCCGCCATGACTTTAATCCAGAACACCGGCAGAGTTTCTAACTTTCTAACGACGTCTGTTTCGTGCTCATTTTTGCTAATTTGTGGGTTAAATTTGAGCAAACACAATATACACGTACACCAAGCAGTGTTAAACATGACAAAGTACCGGTGAACAGAGAGAAGAGCGATACACACCTTCTCTCTCCACAAACTGCACTTATAGTAAGGTAAAGGCGATAAACTACCACATGTTATATCGCTTGTAGAAATAAAATTTTAGGTCAAGCACTTGATTTCTCATGTGTTTGGAATATTTTACTGGGCTATGATGATAAAAAAAAGTCGTCTAGCGTTTACGTGGTTTGTAACAGTGTAGTTTACATGTGAACATTGTGTAACTGGTGTATTGTGTTGTAAAATCCACAAGCTGTGCGTTATTGGTCTCCGTTGTCCATCAGAGTTAACTGTTCTGTAAGATTTTGTCACATGTCCACGAGTACACCTTTGTAGCGTCCTCATAACGGACCCGTGATTAATTCCTATGATGTTTCGTCCTGATTAAAATGCGCCCTCTGATCAGGTGATAAAGTGAAGACGGAAACCAGCTATATGATCTTTAAAGGTTATGCACAGTCACTCCGGCGTAGAGCCGGCAGGCCAGAATCAAGGCTGTGTGTCACTCCATGAATGAGCTTCTCACCCATCTGCGAGGTAGGTTATGATATATCGAGGCTTGGAGTTATCAAGGTGGGGCCGGTCTTTTTCATTGATTCTCCGGCTGCTGAATTAAGTGTCCCATAAATCTCCGTGCCGCAGCACTGCAGAGTCAACACGCAGCAAGAGGGATGGAGAAAGAGCTCGCGCCGCGGTAGAACTCAACCCAAAAATCTTTTTTACCTGTGGCTAATGCGTATTCATTCTGTAATTATGAGTGTAAGGTGGGCCGGAAGGCACCCAGGAGGCCGGGGAGGAAATGTGTCTTTGATATTATCAAGTTGAGCGCAGGAACATTAAAGGGATTTTTTTTTCCTCATATCCCAAAATTAAATATTCAGCTCTAGGTAAGAAGCAGGAGGTAATGAGAACTGCTCTTATGGAACATTTATATATATATATATTTTTGGCATGTGTAGCCTTTGGACAATCTAAAGTCTCACACAGTCTCTCACACACACACACATATATATATATATATATATATATTATATATATATATATATATATATATATATATATATATATATATATATATATATATATATATATATGTGTGTGTGTGTGTGTGTGTGTGTGTGTGTGTGTGTGTGTGATACTGTTTTATCAGCATTTGCATCCCTTTATTTGTTTTCATGGAGACTTTTTAACCCCTCCTTGTGTCTGTAACCTCATGTTAAATTGCTAACGCGCCCCCTGTCTGAGGAGTTAACACATTAACGCGGTGTCAAGAGAGCGGCGTGGATCCATATGTGAAGAATCATCATCGATATTTACAACAGGAGTCAGAACACAGGGTGAATGCCAGGAAATCAATGACCATAAACCAAAGTACAGCCCGGGATCAAAAGCAGAACACTGTACATAGATACCATAAACAGTGAATAAAATCAGGATCTTAAAAAAAGGATTTAAATAAAGTCTCAAAGTGAGCGGAGTTAAAAAGAGAAAACGTCTGAGCTTGTAATTATTAGGTGTAAAAAAAAAAAAGGAGCAGGAAGCAATGACCATATTTGGAAAATTTTGAAAGCATCACTAAGGAAAGAGTGACTGATGGATTAGATGCTGGAGAAGGAAGTTTATGTTCAGTTTTGTTCCTTATTAGAAGCATGAATCACATTTAGATTGTTAATAGCGTTCATAATGCCACTTTGACTAGCAACAAACGTCACACTTGTTTTTATTTTCTTTGTGCTTTTTTATCCAATAGAATCGCTTTATTTGTGTCAGTCTACTCTAAACCAGGTGGGTCTGGTGCATAATTTAAGATTAGGATTAAGACTGGACGTTAATAAAGATTAATGAGAAACCATAATCCCTAAGGGGTTATTAAACGGATCCATTTTAAGCACTTAGTGAAATCAAATCAATCAATCAGAATTTTTATTTGACCTAATATTAAGCAAACAACAAATTTTATTTTATTTTATTTTTTAAATCTACAACACTAAATGAATTAGTTTGTGGGATCATCCTGTCTAGAACATCGGGTGCATCTCGATCGGTTCTTTAGTTCAGTTGTCAGGGAGCCGATAAGGTAAGTCGGCCATTTTGAGTTGAGTCTCAATCGCACTGGAACATTCGCTCCATTAAAAACTCCCACAATGCCTCACAGAACTGATGCTTACCGACTATGTTTCTTACTGGAAATGACCTCAGCTCAGAAAAATGGTGTATGAACCAAAGTCAGTCAAATTGGTCCATTAACATAAGTATCTTGTTATTGCTGTTGTTATTGTCTGACGACTTTTAAGAGTTTAACAAATGAATGTGAAAGAAACCAATTAGCTTCTTTAGCCTGTGTGAACTGACAAATTATTCATTACAACGTACTTTAAACAACATAAAAACTAAATTGTTAAATATTTGAGTCCTGCCTGTTGTTGATACATGACTGTGGGGAGGTTTTATAAGTGCTTTTTGTAGTCGTGATGCCATAAATTAAGTCATCAGCGTCCCAGAGCGTAACAAAGCCCGAACTCATGTAGATAATTTACTGAGGCACAAGGCTAGGGAGCTAGTGAGCTGATTGAGACGTGACTAATGTTGACAAATGAATAGCCTAAGAAAATGTTCTTTACTTTATATAAACATATATCGTTGACCTCAAATCTATGACTCGTGGACGTGACGACGGAAACGGTTCGGTTTCCGAGTTCGCCGTGCTCTTATTTATACTGAAATCCACATGCAAGTTATTGCATCATCTATGTAGGTCACACAGAGGGACAGAGCGCTTTGCTATCATTCAGAACAGTCGTGTCCCAGCAGGGATCTGAATCCAGAACCAACAGCCCACTGATTACTAGTCGAAAGAAAGCACACCCCCCTTGAGCTATCTGTCACTCGTAAATCCGTTTAACGTTTCATGCCTGACTCTTGCTAAGGAGCCGTTGTTTTTGTTGTTGCTCTTACTGCTAGCGTTACGTCTCTAAAAGGAAAAAGAAAGAACACTGAGCCATCAAGCGTGAAGTCACGTATCGCTACTGATGATAAACGTCGCATTTAGCCGCCCTCGTATCGCAGCTAGAGCAGCGTTCAGACTTAAAAACGAGCGGGAAGAGCGAGCGGCTGCTTATTTTCAGCTTTGCTCGATCTGTTCGGCTCAGCATCCGCTGCGGTGCTGGCAGTTAATCTGCCCCTTCAAATCAATAGACCATAAAGAGCAACGTAAATGAGCTCCGTTTCCCTGAACGTGATCTGGAAAAAAACATCCTCCCAGATGAACGGGACAATGTAAACCACAGCAGCGGTTTAAAAATATCGACATGTGGAAGGGAGTAATAAGCGCTGTGCAGTGGGTACCTGGGCTGTGCTAAAATATTTTGATTGACGATCGTTGCAGTGTGTTAAGAGAAAACAAACACCAAAAAAAAAAAAAAACACCAAAAGGTTATGACTTGTTAAGAAAACAAATACAGGCTATGAGCTATTGCTAGCGAGAAAACACAGCTAGCCGTCGCCTTGACATAACTAGAGGTAAATGGAACAAGGCGTGGCCGCTTGGATCGATGTGTACTTCAGAATGCTTGCGAGAAAGCAATCTTAGGTAAAAAGAACGAAGGGTTATTTCAGCGAGACCTTAAAACAGACATGGGTGTGTGTGTATGTGCGCGCTGGTGAACAGATATTGCAGTCATGTGACCAGTCAGGAGATATGATTGGCAGGTAGTAAATGGACCAACTGAGATTTCTGCGATAATGCGATCAAAATGCGAGTCCCATGTTTCATCTTCTTTGGATTAATGTCCTTATTTCATAGGTCTTTTTCAAACATCTTTAATCGTTTACAGCTCATGTTTCATTAGTGATATATTTCTTTAATTACACCACAAACAGGTCATTTTTGTGTGTGTGTTTTTATGATTGACGGTTTCAACAGCACGTACTCGACCCGGGGTTAGGGTTCATTTTTATTTTCAGCTTCACATACTGTACGTCTCGATCTGTTTTATGTTTATTCCTATTTTCCTTTTCCATCTGCTTGGTCTAATTTCCTGCTCTTATTTCAATACCCCATTTTTTTCCCCCCCACCAAATGTGTTTCCAGGTACTCTACAGTCCCAGCTCGAATATTGACCAATCTCCTTCGTATAATTAAAAGATATTCATCAGACGGGCGTACGATAAGTATGTGGTAAATGAAAACGGATTGTCTCGTGGATAAGCTATTTACCAGACGCACGATTAGTTCCGGTTACTGGGCCGCGTGTGCTGAAACGGCGCTTTGCGGTTCCGAGCGGAACCGAGTTCATTCCTGTTTATGCACTGTAAGTGGTCCTCAATAAAAATGTTATTTCACTCCTGCCAATTTTCCCGGCGAGCGCCGTTTGCTTTCCATGCCGCGTGACTTCACAATAGCTGAAAACGAAGAGCCTTTGGAGAGCACTTCACCCGGGCCACAGAATTTGCATAAAGCATCACAGCAGAAAATGGAGTAATGTTACACTAAGGAGCTCGGAGGAAGAGGTCACAACGTTGTACGCTACACTCACAGTGAGAAATGGTGCCGCTTCTCCTGCACTGAGACCAAATCTAAGCAAACTCCATGCTGCATGTGCTTATTATAACCACAGTGACACTGAATTCACAAATCCGACTGGTCAGAAGGTGTTGCTCGGACACCGCTGTAAGACTCGTTATTGTTTCCATAGTAACAACTTGCATATGGACTTGATGTTCAGACAGACGTCATTATGATGAGAAAAAACATTCATGAAAGGAGTCTCCAGTGTTAACACACTATCACACTGAAGTAAAGATAAATGTTTTGTTTGTTTTGTCTTTATCTTCAAGAGGGGGGGGGGGTGTCCGCTGATGACAGAGTGACATTAAATATAACTATATATATTTAAAAATGTGACCACATGCCACAAATGAATCATATAAAGATAAATGATTCATGTGATCACCGATAAGTGATCCAAATGAATCATATAAAGATAAATGATTCATGTGATCACCGATAAGTGATCCAAATGAATCATATAAAGATAAATGATTCATGTGATCACCGATAAGTGATCCAAATGAATCATATAAAGATAAATGATTCATGTGATCACCGATAAGTGATCCAAATGAATCATATAAAGATAAATGATTCATGTGATCACCGATAAGTGACCCAAATGAATCATATAAAGATAAATGATTCATGTGATCACCGATAAGTGATCCAAATGAATCATATAAAGATGAATGATTCATGTGGTCACCAATTAGTGACCCAAATGAATCATATAAAGATAAATGATTCATGTGATCACCGATAAGTGATCTAAATGAATCATATAATGATAAATGATTCATGTGATCACCGATAAGTGATCCAAATGAATCATATAAAGATGAATGATTCATGTGATCACCAATTAGTGACCCAAATGAATCATATAAAGATAAATGATTCATGTGATCACCGATAAGTGATCCAAATGAATCATATAAAGATAAATGATTCATGTGATCACCAATTAGTGATCCAAATGAATCATATAAAGATAAATGATTCATGTGATCACCAATAAGTGATGCAAATGAATCATATAAAGATAAATGATTCATGTGATCACTGATAACTGATCCAAATCTATCATATAAAGAAAAAAATCATGTGAATGATGAATAAAGTGAAGCTAAATGAAATGAAGAGAAAGTGAACAAAGCATGGGACGTGTGAAAATTAATAAATTAATTTGGAGATATTTGAATCTTGTGAAATGTTTAAAAAAAACGATAATAAAAGATATGAATAATATGAAAATTCATATACGGAAAATAAATCATAAAAAGGAAATGTCATTTTAAAAGCAACATGTGGGGAAAATGATTAATGTGGAAATAAATAAATTGTGTGATCAAGAAATAAATATTGTGAAATAAAATCTAAATGATGTGGGGAAAAAATAATGATGTAAAAGTTAGTGAATCATACTGTAACTAATATGTGGGAAATAAATGATCTAAAACTCATGTTAAAAATAAACACGGGAAATTTTAGCAAGAAAATTAATCCTAAAAGTTTTAACACGATTCATACTCTCATGAGATCACGAGTCATATGACAAAGAAATGTGAGAAAACGAATATAAAACTATGAAACGCGTTAAAGCTAAAGGAATCGTGTCAAATTCAGATGTGAGAAAAAACATTATATGAAAATAAACAAATCCTGAAGAAGACGGAATAGAACATGTGGGATGAAGATCTTTTGAAATAAGCGAATCGTTAAAAATGAATCAAAACCAAAAAAAGAATCATTTGAAAATATATGAATCTTTTGCAGAGTCATATGAGAAACTTTTTAGACAGGGAGAATCTTACGTGATCTTTATAGAGGGACTTTCAAAGTCATGAAGAAGTGAGTAAAATTCTTATTTTCGTTTTTTTAATCACAGGATTTGAATTAATCCGTGTGAGGAACTTCAGCAGCTGTTATGAGCACTGAAATGGTGCCGGGTAGGTGAGTGAGAGTGGTTTAAACACTGTCTAATATCCATTCGGTGCCAGATTAAATCATGATAATGAATGAGCTTTTCATGTTCAATTTAGTAACGTAATATAAATCTTCAAAGGATTCGATTCCGCACCTCCGAGTGAACCACCTGTGACTGGCCTCTTCTTCTGCCGAGGATGTTCGTCGGCTTCAGAGGCGTCCCATTGCCCGTGCATATCGATGTCATCAAAAGCTCCATTTATTGTACTCACCCAATTAAATTGAGTTGTGATTCATGTCCTTGGGCAAAGAAAGGAATTCATCAGCTGGGATAAATTTTCCATGGTAGACTTCCTTTCAAAGAGGCGTTTCTGCCTGCGAGTCTGGATACGACCGAGTTCCTTTATACTGCTGATTAAAACCAATGATGTGCTCCCAACCATCTCATTCTCTTTAATGGATAATAATAGCTTATCGTGAATCACCTCATATTTCTCCCTCCGGGTATTTTCATTCTTACGTACAGTACAGTAAATGTCGTTTCAGGGATTTTTTTTTTTTTTTCCTAATATTTACTTTTTTTGCTCTGTGCTAATGCTACATTGCATAAAGTTAGAACACTGTACCGTCATCTGTATGCTGAAACTCTGTCATGGCATTTTAATAGAAAGACATGCTTGTGCGCTCTGACATTATGACTGCGCTGACATTTTAGATATTAATGTTGTGCGTGCTGTTTTGCATCATAATATTACACGCGGAAATGTTTAGTTCTGATCGCCGTTGCTGTAGGACGACGCGCTGTTTTTCGCGAGGATCTTGAGGAAGAAAACAAAAGAGAGAGAGAAAGTTGCCTTTGGGTTCTGGCATTAGGGTTGCGACGTTTAAACTCCTGTTGACCTGCAATGTAACAGATCAGATGTGAGAGAGTGTATCTAGTCATTTCATAGATAGGTAGGTAGGTAGGTAGGTAGGTAGGTAGGTAGATAGATAGATAGATAGATAGATAGATAGATAGATAGATAGATAGATAGATAGATAGATAGATAGATAGATAGATAGATAGATAGATAGATAGATAGATAGATAGATAGAGATAGAATTGTATTCATCCAGGAAAACAAACACACATTTACAGCATTTTAGCAGACGCCCTTATCCAGATCGACTTACATTATCTCCTTTTTATACAGCTGAGCAATTGAGGGTTAAGGGCCTTGCTCAGGGGCCCAGCAGTGGCAGCTTGGTGGACCTAGGATCGAACTCACAACCTTCCGAGTGGTAGCCGAACACCTTAATCACTAGGCTACCACACGCCCCACACAGCACCTCCCACTATGGGCTTGAAAAGAAAATTCCTAAATAAATATGTATTTGTTCCCCCGATCCCAACCGAAACTCCGTCACAGTAAATCTGGATTGATTTTTCTTAATCGTCCAGTCGCCTCCTGGAAGAAATTCCCATCCCCGATTTAAACAATATGGTGTATGTTCTGTCCGGAACTGAAATTGATCCGACGCTTTGAGCAGCTGTTCTCTAATCCATTCCATGTTGATGGGGATGAACTCCAGGGTTAATTGATGAATCAAATCAAGCCAGGCCCATTCGGAGACCTTCACACAGGGGCTATTAGCTGTCCATCATGGCGGAGAACATTGCAGCCGGATAGCGCATGGGCAGGCCGCAGCCTGGCGGGACCATTAGATCCTAGATTGCAGTGATCAGTGAGTGATGAGGAATTGGGCGGTGGTTTGGAATGGGCTGCAGGGACCCACTGGCTTCATTACACGTGTTCATCTTGTGTTGTGTGCCCATGTCAGCTCTTCCCCCTAAAGTCCACTTGGCTCCAGCCCCCCGTAATCACCACACCGTATAGAATGGGTTTTTTCACTTCTCGCTGTGGGAAACTCGAGCAAGCTCTGACCATGTACTTTTCAGTGCAAATGCCTCGATACGTCTCGCGATCTGTTGGAATCAGGTCAGGTCGGTCTCAGGTCTGGTGAAGGAAGAGCTGAACTTCTGTTCATGGATTGTTGCTTATTATGGTCTTTTTTCCTTGCATAAGAAACCACTGCCCATAAGCTTTTCTGCATTTTGTAGTGTTAAAATCTGGAACTGAAACAGACTCACCTAAGATTGTCATGAATCAGTATGTTATCGGGTTTGGTTGGCATTAGACAGAGACGCAACCAAGAAGCTGAGGGAAAGTCCAAGCATGATACTACCACCACCATGCTTTATCATGTCGAAGGAGTTCTCAAGATGATGTGTAGTATCAGAAAATGGAAATGGTGTATGAAATGAATATGATGCTATCACCACCATGCTTTAGTGTGGAGACGGTGTTCTGAAGTGTGGAAAAGTGAAATAGTCCCGCAGGCTTCTTTGTACTGGTTCATCTAAAGCTTCTTCCATTAGCCTCAATCTCTTAGTCTTTTGTTTCTTTCTCTGACTGATGCACTCTTTACCTGGTTAAATAATATTTGGTCATGTTTGTACCGTATCCCTTCCGTTACATCATGATGAGTACCTGGACTTGTTTTAAAAGCTCTAGTGGTCTCCTTGATACTGTTTAAGGTTTTCACTCTGAGGTGGTTGACAAACATTCATTCATTCATTCATTTTCTAAAGCTTATCAGAACTACCTCGGGTCACGGGGAGCCTGTGCCTATCTCAGGCGTCATCGGGCATCGAGGCAGGATACACCCTGGACGGAGTGCCAACCCATCACAGGGCACACACACACTCTCATTCACTCACACACTCACACACTACAGACAATTTTCCAGAGATGCCAATCAACCTACCATGCATGTCTTTGGACCGAGGGAGGAAACCAGAGTACCCGGAGGAAACCCCCGAGGCACGGGGAGAACATGCAAACTCCACACACACAAGGCGGAGGAGGGAATCGAACCCCCAACCCTGGAGGTGTGCTAACCACTAAGCCACCGTGCCCGCCTGGTATTGCAGATTATTAAATATTATTAATAGCGATCACAATTTGTTCGACCGCTAATAGGTATTAATTCAGAGAGAAAACGATAAGCTGTGGTGTAAATAAATCAGGAACAAAAGAGAAAATGAAATGTTCTGGTCAGTGATGAGAAGCTTCTCCCCCACACAATCCATGTTCTCCAATCCATGGAGGCGGGAATCGAACCCCCAACCCTGGAGGTGTGAGGCCAGGAAATGAAATGGACTTGATGGGGATTTTAATATTATAAGCTCCCCATCAAGTCCATTTCATTTCCTGGCTAGAATGCTACAAAAATGGGAGTAAGTCCAAGGGGTGTAAATATTTATGCAATACCAGTCCTGTGTATTGTTTGGCCTCATCTATACTGAACACATCTAAGTTGCAATTTGTCCAAGCTGTAAGTTATAATTAACTGTAAATCTGTATCCCTAGGAGATCAAGCCAAAGTCGTTTAAGTCTGTTGTAGAGGATTAGCCGCTCGATAGCTGTCCGTCAGCCGCCAGCGCTTACTTTGGATACAAACAGTTCAATATCCAGTCATGTTTTTCTGAGTGTGAGTCACTCTAATGAAACTAGTGCAAGCTCGGAGTAAGACTTTTTTCAACCATTTCATTTCTTTTGCACCAACATACCCAACTAAAAGAATGTGGCTTATAGAGTAGAGTTTAAACCAAGACATGGGTTTAAATAGAATAAAGCCAAAAAAGCATAAAGTCAGTATGGACTTGAAATAATATCATTTGTCTACTGGTGTCTTATTCAGGGGTATTACTTTGTACAACTTTCATAAATCCGTGTTGATGGGATGGGTTGGGATGGGATGGGTTAGGATGGGTTAGGATAGGATGGGAAATAGATGGGTCTCCACAACCATTTTAAACAATCTGGCACCTGTGGCTCTTCCAGGGTGTATTCAAACCTCATGTCATGTTCCTGGTATAGGGATAATCTCCTGATCTTCCATCACCAGGATAAAGTGACTAATAAAGCTCACGGCTCAAGGGTCACTGCTTTGCTCCTGAGCTCAAGTTACTGCCTATGTAGAGTTTGGTGTTTTCTCCATGTTTCTGTGTAGGTTCTTTCTGGTTCTTTAGTTGATCCTACAAGGTACAAGGTCTACCCTAGTGTTTGATGCTGTGTGATGCCCAAGATCAAGATGAATGAAAGAAATCAATCGATGAATAAGGAAATCTTTGGTATCGCACATTCATTCATTCATTCATTCATTCATTCATTCATTCATTCATTTTCTACCAGTTATCTAAACTACCTCGGGTCACGGGGAGCCTGTGCCTATCTCAGGCATCATCGGGCATCGAAGCAGGATACACCCTGGACCGAGTGCCAACCCATCGCAGGGCACACACACACACTCTCATTCACTCACACACTACGGACAATTTTTCCAGAGATGCCAATCAACCTACCATGCATGTCTTTGGACCGGGGGAGGAAACCGGAGTACCCGGAGGAAACCCCCGAGGCACGGGGAGAACATGCAAACTCCACACACACAAGGCGGAGGAGGGAATCGAACCCCCAACCCTGGAGGTGTGCTAACCACTAAGCCACCGTGCCCGCCTGGTATTGCAGATTATTAAATATTATTAATAGCGATCACAATTTGTTCGAACGCTAATAGGTATTAATTCAGAGAGAAAACGATAAGCTGTGGTGTAAATAAATCAGGAACAAAAGAGAAAATGAAATGTTCTGGTCAGTGATGAGAAGCTTCTCCCCCACACAATCCATGTTCTATCTTTGATTTCCCAGTAGATTTGGGATTAGTGGTTTCTTTGAGGCAAATCCCTGTCTGATGCCACTTTGCCACATCTGGACTAAAGGCTTTGTCTTTCCAATCCACCTGTTTATGAGGCTTCTGGGGTATAAAATATCATTTTCTATCTTAAAACCTGTACTAAGGTTCAGACGATGGCTTTTAAAATTTAATAATGGAATTGTCACTTTTTATACCCAGCTAATAATTAGTTACACGAATTAATATATTAGTTGAGTGCAAAAGTTTGCACCCCCTTCCTAGTTGTCTCCATAGGACGATTTACTCTCACTCTCTCTCAATCATTTTCTACCGCTTATCTGAACTACCTCGGGTCACAGGGAGCCTCATCACAGACGTCATCGGGCATCAAGGCAGGATACATCCTGGACGGAGTGCCAACCCATCGCAGGGCACACACACTCTCATTCACTACGGACAATTTTCCAGAGATGCCAGTCAACCTACCATGCATGTCTTTGGACCGGGGGAGGAAACCGGAGTACCCGGTGGAAACCCCCGAGGCACGGGGAGAACATGCAAACTCCACACACACAAGGCGTAGGCGGGAATCGAACCCCGACCCTGGAGGTGTTAGGCGAGCGTGCTAACCACTAAGCCACCGTGCCCCCTAGGGCAATTTATTTACACTAAAAAAAAAAAAAACACTTGTAGTCTTGGATTATTGAGCTGTTGGATGACACGCCGATATTTTATTTTCCGTAATGATTCTCAAAGTTTCCAGACCTGAATCTGGCTCAACAGCTATGAGTTGTCTAGCAGTAACTATTTTAACTGATAGGGTCCGAAAACTTTTTAAAAATCCTAGAATTTTGCTGAAGACAAACATATTTCAGCTCCGTATGAACCACATATGGTGGTTTTCAGAATTGTATACATAATACTCACGTATCCTTTCAACAACACGCTCCACTGAATAAGTGCACAAGCAAAAGGGATAAATAAAGATCTGATCGCCGCCATGACGCACCAGGAGCTGGAAGTGAAGCATCGTGGTACTTATTAGGCTCTGTGTTTGTGTCACGGGATACAATGAGGACGGATGAGAGCCTCGAATCCACCCTATCCGTTCGCCCATGGGGGCCTTGCGGACTTAGGGAAATGGCAGCCTATGACAATATCTCTATTAAGAGTGATGGAGAGCATGTCAGGGCTTGAGCTTTATTAATGGCCGACCTGCTCTGAAGCAGCAGCGGCAGCAGCACACTGGCGGGTGAGTAATGCCACTCAGCCAGACTTCCCACACCTTTAATATACACCTATACTCCAATGCTTTCAGTTCCTTGGAAAGGCCATTCGTTGTGATTCATATCAAAATATACAGTAGTAACAAATGATTCCTTTCAATTACCGGTAGCATATGGTGAAAGCATATGGCTAAAAAAAAAGGTAGCATTTCCCACTGAAAGGTTGCTAAATACAACGCAAATGAAAATGTCTCACTGACTTGAATAATGTTCTAAATATCTTCTTATGTGACATATAGTCTTACTAATAGATTTACCTGGGAAAATACCACCGGATACAGGGACCGGGATAACTTTCAGTGATAACTGTATTCATATTTCACACGGTGACCAACTGAGCAGGCAAGCTGTCAATCAGGAGAGCTCCGGAACTCTCCGCTGACATTCAGTGCCCTTTTCACATTTTCTCTAGGGATGGAAAAGAATAAATCACACACACACACACACACACACACACACACGCACACACGCACACACACACATCACTGACCCAGAACTCATAAGGCCAAAGACGAAGGACGGACCGGTACAGATTCATCACCTTGCTTCTATGCAAATCGATTATGGCACCCTCCGTCTGCCCAAAGCAGGCTTGACATTTGAAATTAGGGAGGAATAGAGCCATGAAAAAGGACATCATAAACAAAGATTAAAATGCGGAGGCAAACTGATGCGTTGCACAATCGCAGAGGTCATGCAATTACTCTCTCATAAAAGACGATCGTAATGAAAAAGCGTAAAAGGCAAAATGGAAAATAATTAAAATAAATAAATAACTATAGCATAGCAGCAAAATGTTCGTTCTATGGTGTACAGCTGTCTGACTTTTTTTACAGGTGACAAACAAAACATTATTTATTTATTTATTTTAGATTTTCCTTAATTATACTTAATTACAGTGGCACATATTTTTGTAATTACACATAATTACACCTTAATTATATTTCCAAGGAAAATTTTATTTACACCATCGAAGCCTTCACATGCCTCTTCTCATCCATCTCATGACGGCACGCTACCCGTCGTTCTTGTAGCCCCGGTATAGCGTCCGAGCGTAACATAACATCGGTATAGGGCAGGGGTCGGCAACCTTAAACACTCGAAGAGCCATTTGGACCCGTTTCAAACAGAAAAAAAAAAACACAAGTTGCCACAAATCCCCTTTGACATCTAAAATGAAGATAACGCTGCATATATCGAGTAAACAACATTTTATTTCCTTAAAGCAAACAAAACTATTTTGAACAGTTTGAACTAACCTTAACAAAAAAGACGCCATGTTGAAGGTTACTTTTAAAAAAAATGTTCAGTGTCTAATCGAGTCCTCTTCGTATTCATGACATAAAAATTTTAACTTGCCGCCTGCAGCAAACCAAAAATGCGTCTGCTTCTGTGTCGGATTTCGCAAGTCGGCGGTTATGACGCGTATTTTGAGCGACATACAAATTAAACACGGTTTATTTTAATGTCACAAGAGCATCATAATCTTAGAATTTAGAATTTATTTTTTTTAAACTAACTAACTAACTAAAATAAAATAAATTGAAATTAAATATTTATTTTCCAAATCTACAGGGAGTCGCTGCAGAGGGATGAAAGAGCCACTTGCGGCTCCGGAGCCGCGGGTTGCCGACCCTCGGTATAGGGAGACCTTCTCCTGCTACATGATGTAGTTAGCGCTTTAGCATTCTGAACGTGTGTTTAGTGCCTGAAATGGTTTTAATGAGCCTGGAGTTAGCAAAACTGGCAGGATTGCTTTGCTAATGCTAGGTTAGACTAGCATCAACCCCAGAAATATAACTGGCTAGGCTAGCCAGTCAGACTCTAGAGCTGATGTCAAGCATGTAGTTGCTTTGGTTAATAAAGGTACAAAAAAAGAAAAAAGACAAAAAAAAAAAAAAACGTTCTCATGAAAACACATGAACTTAATCGGTTAATATGCGGACTTTGTAAACTTTGCGAATCGATGTTTGACACGTTAGCTTTGCTTTCACAAGTCTATTTAAAAATGTAGATATGTCAAAGTATTCCTTTAGCAGACAAACTACATGTTGGTTAAGTTGTGGATTTATTTAATTTCATCCCCCGGCTGATTTTTTCATGTTTTGTGTATTTAAGTATATTAAAGCAGCTCAGATATACAGCTGTTTGGTGCTTATCAAATGAACCCCTGGCTGTTGAACCCTGTCTACTCCTCACTTTTAATCTCCTTAAATGATCAGGCCTTCTCTGCCTTGTTTATGCTTAGAGCCTCGTCATCCTCGAGCTTTTCTGCTCTAATCTGTGTCCTAGAGAAAAGAAAAAAAACAAAAAAACAACACCAACAACATAAAACATAACAGGCCTTATCTATTTCAGTCCATTTTCCCCTTATTTCAGTTCCTATAATCTGCCGTGATGTGAGTTTATCCTTAATGTGATGCTCTTAGCTATAGCACTAACGCCTGATAATAAAAGGTTGCGGGTAAAAGATGGGTGCGTCGGATGACTGCGAAGGTTACGGCATTGATATAGCACCTTTTCTGGGGTTGTTGTAAACAATGTGAATAATCGCCGAAGCCGACGGCTTTGGATGGAGTTTTACGTGCCTTCCCTGGATGCTACGATGCAGGGTTGTTGTTTTTTTTTTTTGTTTGTTTTTTTCTTTTTTGCTCTAACGTTCAAGGATAGACAGCGTAGTCAGATCGGGAATGGGATCGTTTCCCTGGTTGGATCCGTTCCCTCTCATTAGCACTAATGACTCGAACCGGCTGTATGAAACGTGAACAGATGACCGGTGATTAATGATGATCTTGTGCTCTGTTCTCTGTGTGCATGTGTGTGTGGGAAAAGGTCAAGGTTGCTTTTGCATGTGAAAGTGTGAAGGGTAAAAATGCGCTGCGTTGGAGCGTACACACGAAAGGAAGAACGGATAGGACGTACTCGTGCACAAGTTGAGCGTAAAAGCCGGTGGAACTCGGGTTTGATTAGATCCTACACCACATACAGTACAGGATGTACACAATTAAGTGAAAGAATTTAAAATAAATACCTTATCGTCGTCACTTGACAGCTCTAGCATCTTGGATTCGATCCTGATCTCGGTGTCTGTTTGGAGTTTCACATGTTCTCACTGAATCCGATGGTTATATCTGGGCTCTCACGACCTTCCAAAAACATGCTACTGGCTGGACAGGCTATGCCAAATAGCCGCCAAACGTTAACATGGACTGGAGACTGATGGTTCCTGGAGTTTCTATAGAGCTACAGCTCTGTCCTTTGGTTAAGGTCCTTTGTCCGGAGGCTGCATCTGACATCTACAGTACACTGCAACACAAAGCACAAAGTATGTTCGGGTCATTTCCGGTGAAATCACTCTCGCTTCACCCCAAATATCACTCCTGAGTTCTGACCTGCCTAAAGAATGGTAGAAAAAAAACCCTGTCCATTTAAACCCACTAATTGTTACTTCAGGTGTAAAAGTGCTGTACATTTGTGCAAGGGATTCATCGCAAAGTGATTTGTCAGTGTATATATTACCTTTTGTTCAGCACTTTGTTATCAACATGGCCGACAAATAGAGACCGACTTGTCATTCCGCCCGTGTTCTGATCTTCCCTTTCGTGAATCTGCCTCAGTGTGCAGAACTGTCACGGGCAAAGCCTTCATCGTGAACGTCCTCGGTGCTCGGAGCATGCATATTCAAACGCAAGGAAAGACTGATTGGTTAATTAAGATTCAGTCAGAAGAAATTTGCAGCTCAGGCATAGGAAGGGCTGGCCGTGCCTACCAAGATGTGTTTAAAGAGTCCAACAGGCATCACGCAGGTCTGCTTTAATCTAGCCTTCTCGTTTCGCTGTCAGAAGCCCTGCGCCTTACAGACGACCTAGCAGCATGGGTGAGAAAGCAAAGTGTTTATGTTTAGACAATGTTTGGAAAGCCAGAGAGGGAAAGAACAAGCTATTTTAAACAACTAGGGAGGTTACCACTGTCCTTTTAAACTTCTTAAAGTCTGCGATCGGGAAAACGTTTCGCTTCCAGCTAGGGCTATTTTTACCAACAGAGAGCAGAGCGAGTGAACATGAAGTGCACATTGAAGTGCTACTGCGTGCTCTTACTGTTTATTATTATTGTTGTTGTCGTTGTGCCCGTTTGAACATCTCTGGTGATGCAGGAACAAAAACTGGCAGCGGTTCCTGGTAATCTGCCAGCTTCTGAGAGTGAGATCCTGTGTGATGTGTGTGTGGTAATTATGGATGGGATCATTGTCCTGTTCTGGAGGTATACCAGGATAAGAAAATAGTTACAGGAAATAATTGTATTTTTAATGACGTGTTATACTGTACGTATGCTATGTTACGCAATTTGCTTTGTAATGATCCTATTTTAAGCCTTTTATTGTCAAAATAAATTGGCTCCTGTTACCACGTACGTTCTAGCATGTAATCTCGTGCTCGGTTTTAATCACTCCAAGTTAAGAAAAAATTAAAATGCAGCTTTCTATGTTACTGATGGGAGAAAACGTAAAATTACAGCTTTATATAGATGTTACAACCACTGGTCCTGATAGAAATCTGACCCCACTAATCCCACCCAATCTACAGCCACACTTTCCCAATCCCATCTGCTCCTTATGGAATTCTACCCAATCTCGCCCAATCTACAGCCACACTTTCCCAATCCCATCTGCTCCTTATGGAATTCTACCCAATCTCGCCCAATCTACAGCCACACTTTCCCAATCCCATTTGCTCATGAGAGAATTCAGACCAATTCTATTCACTGCACAGACAGTCTTGCCCAATCCCATCCTCTCCCCAAAGACCAACAGTCCTCCTGACCAACCAGTAGACACTCCTTAAAGAATTTTGCCCGATCCCACCCGCTCCCCCAAAAACACTCTTGTCCAATCCTGAAACACTCCTGAAGGAATTTTCACCAATCATGTTCTCACTGGTACAGTTTGTCTAACCCCACCCACTCGACAGGAACTATCTAAACTCTGTGCAATCCTTTTAATTCTCCCCAGACATTTATGACCAATCCTGTACACTCCTTAAGCAATTCTGACCGATCTGCCCCATTTAACCAGACACTTTTGGCCAATCCTGGAGGATATTTGTCTAATCCCACCCAGTCCACATGCACTTTTGACCAATAAATCCTTCTCCCATCTAACTCAGACCAATCTCTTTCATATATAACACACTTTTCACCAGTCCTGTATACTCCTTAAGCATTTATGTCCAATCTCATCCATTTCTCCAGACACTCTTGACCAATCCAGAAGGAATTTTATCTAATCCTACCCACTTTACAGATACTCTTGACCAATTCATCCTTCTCCCTTTCATTTCCCAGACACTTTTGACCAATCCCGTACACTCCTGAACCAATTCTGAGCAGTTGCCCCAATCCCACAGAGACTCATGAGCAATCCTGCAGAAAGTTTGATAAATCCTTCCAGCTCCAACGAAAACTATGACCCAATCCCACCCTGTCGCACACTTTTTGTTCTGTCGTGGCCTTGACCAGGGTCAACCTAACATTCGAAAGTCACCACCTGGACTTAAATAATCAAAATTGATGAGAATCTTCATATCTATCGTTTCGAGCCCTTCCGACGGGATCCCTTTAGACTGCTACATTTTTCCACCCTTTAGATGATGTGCGTTAAATGAAACGAGAAGCCGCACACCGGCAACACAAAAACTAGCAGCATTTCCTTCTCAATCATGTCACTGCATTATTGGACATGCCTTCACATAGCAAATGGTTAATATCAAATAAAAACCCGAGCACAATGACACGCGACAGCTCGTTTCCTGACAAGACTAGGAGGGGGGGATAAATAAATAAATAAATACAATGAAGAGGAGATTTGAGAGCTCATTATTTGAAATTCAGTGACGGCGGCTCTTCCGAATGCAGTCACGCGTATGACGCACCTCTGGCGTCTTCCTAATTTCATTGCTGAGTGGACAGACTAACCAGATTCTCTCTTCAACACCCATAGTGCAACATTCACCTGGAACAAATATCAAGAATAATTAAATAATCATCCTGGAATCGTGGGTATCGGAGCCACCGGGAGCCGCAGGCAGAGCCTTCTATCGAACAGAAGGCATCTCTGAAGGTGAAGTCAGGCGTCATGCTGATCGCTTACTTAAAGCGCAGATCTGCAAGGACCTTCTCTGAAGTGCAGCCCAGACAAAATCACCAGCTTTTCACCTTGACACGTTCCAGGAGGTTCAAATGACCCCTTTTTAAATTTTAAAGTAGAAGTTTTACGTTACATGTTCATGCTAAACACTTGCATACAGTCTGTGATTCGTCAATTTGGATTGAAGAAAGACAAAATCAACCTTTGGAGACATTTTAAGCGATGAAAAAAAAAAAAACACGGTTAGAGGAAAACAATCAACAGTGTGATGACTTGGAGCTACTGTTTCCAACATAGATGTTGCTTTAATTCCTATAACAACGTCTTTTGACAATTTGCAAACATTTTAAGTTATTAAGACAAGACGGTCATTTTTTTTATCTATTTATAGTTACATTTAATATTGTGGATTAAAAAAATTCATCTTATACTGTAGCCGCCTTAAACAGTCCTGACATGACATGACATGAGGTGTAATTGACCCATACTCAGAATTTGTTCTCTGCGTTTTAACCCATCCAAAGTGCACACACACAGCAGTGAACACACACACACACCATGAACACACACCCGGAGCAGTGGGCAGCCATTTATGCTGCGGCGCCCGGGGAGCAGTTGGGGGGGTTCGGTGCCTTGCTCAAGGGCACCTCAGTCGTGGCCGGCCCGAGACTCGAACCCACAACCTCAGGGTTACGAGTCAGACTCTCTAACCATTAGGCAACCACTTCCCCCACATCCTTTTTTTTTTCAAACCAATCAGTGTTCTATCAAGTCGTGGCCTAACGTACTTGACCGCCTTGTGATTGCTGGAGTAGCATGATGCTTACTGTACAAGCTAAGACAAGCTAAAAAAATCTTAATTAATGAATGAATTAAATAACTTAATCATAACAACGTGCCATGACTCCTGAATCAGAAAGAATACCGTTAACGCCTAAATCGTCTACGAAACACGGTAGATGTTTTCAGGTGCGATTAAAGGCGTAGATTTCTCCGCATGTGTTTCGTTACGGCTTTTTTTTTCACCCCACGTTAATATACAGTACACTGACGTTGGAGACTCCTTCTAGGCCTCTATGGTCTATTGTACCGTGTATGGTCTAATAAGACTGA
The DNA here is from genome assembly GCF_022655615.1 of Tachysurus fulvidraco. Classification (NCBI taxonomy): domain Eukaryota; kingdom Metazoa; phylum Chordata; class Actinopteri; order Siluriformes; family Bagridae; genus Tachysurus; species Tachysurus fulvidraco. Next base: position 2,619,139 of record NC_062529.1, read on the forward strand.
TCTAAAATCATACCAAATCATATGCCTGTAAATTATGGCACGTTAACTGCAGATCAGAATGAATTTGTATTGTAAAAAAAAGGAAAACGCAAACAGAACCTGAAACTCTGGCGGCCTCCTGCAGACGACTATTGTTTTCTGCCAATATTGTTGGCTTGGTTTCGTGTGTTCGTCTTTACAGATTTACAGTGAGGGGGAAGCGGAAGGTTCGCAGCCAGGCTTTTCGGCAGGCCGGGCGCTATCGCGTCATCTCAGGCGTTTGGAGGGAGGAAGGGAGCGTAGGCAGCTCGGGCAGGGCACAGCACTCTGCCAGGCTGCTGATAAGGATGGCAGGAGCAGCTGGCATGGAGTAGAATCATCTCCTGCCAAGGCTGCCGCTTCCAACCAGCGCTTCCTGACAGGACGCCGCTGAGCAGAGATGCAGCGCTCCATTAATATTCACACAATCGAAATGTCAGGGAAACTTACTTTCCCCGTCTACTCGCATGCAACATCAGCAACTAGGCAAGCAGATAAAGCAGAAGGCTGCTGTGAGATACAGTGTGTGTGTGTGTGTGTGTGTGTGTGTGTGTGTGTGTGTGTGTGTGTGTGTGTAAGTCTGTGTTATAGTATATTTTTTAGTATACACTCAGCTGCCAAGTAAACTGGGAACTCCGTGTACATGGACAAAACAATGCAAAGTGGGTTATGCTTTTCTTTTTTTTTTTAAATATCACTACAAACTTAGGTTTTCACAACAACCTGGCTTTCCAAGTTTAGCTCAATGAAATGAATTTCCCTGAAATGTGTGGTTGGGGGTTCGATTCCCATCTCCCTGTTGGGTTTCCTCCATGTACACTGGTTTCCTCCACCAGTTCAAAAACATGCTTTATAGGCTGAATGCCATCTCTACTGTATATATTATGTAGAATGTATATGTGTGTGTGTGTGTGTGTGAGAGAAAATAACCTTCAGACATGTTTCTGAATGTTCCACAACATTCAATGCATCGCTAAGCGGAATAAAAATGATTACATCGACGGTAATCATGCACGACATGCTGTTGTAGTGAAAGAATGAATTCTTCATTGACACTCCCCCCCCGCCATAAAAGACAGCATGTCCTTTAATTCTTGACCTATTATTCTATTTCCATACCGGTATCTTGCAACGTGAACATTACAGCTTCTCCATATCTAGGTATATATTAACCTAATTTGTCATGACTGACGGCTCATGTTTAAGGCTTGGCACAAGACTAAAGGCCCAACGCTGCATGAATTTTAACATTCTGCCAAGCAAACACAAATACGCTCTCAAACTGTGACGGCTAATGACCAGTTTCATCATCTGGATTGATCAAAGGAAGCTAATGGTTCTATTAACCTGGAGTGTGTGTGATGTAATATTGCCTCCTGGTGTTTTTTCCTTCATCTAAACTCAATCGACTCTCTTATCCGAATCGACTCTCTTATCTGAATCGACTCTCTTACTCGAAGTTTGTATGTAAGTGGGAACGTTAGCGCTGGTCACGTCAGTGTGTTTCATGCTAGTAATTAAACAAAATCTGAAATCCAGCTAAGGGGGGGGCACGGTGGCTTAGTGGTTAGCATGTTCGCCTCACACCTCCAGGGTTGGGGGTTTGATTCCCGCCTCTACCTTGTGTGTGTGGAGGTTGCATGTTCTCCCCGTGCCTCGGGGGTTTCCTCCGGGTACTCCGGTTTCCTCCCCCAGTCCAAAGACATGCAAGGTAGGTTGATTGGCAACTCTGGAAAATTGTCCATAGTGTGTGTGTGTGTGTGTGTGTGTGTGTGTGTGTGTGTGTGTGTGTGTGTGTGTGTGCCCTGTGATGGGTTGGCACTCCGTCCAGGGTGTATCCTGCCTCGATGCCCGATGACGCATGAGATAGGCACAGGCTCCCAAGTAGAAAAGGAATGAATGAATGAAATCCAGCTACTTGAAGCTCCGCCCACTTTGCAATCACAATATGTTTGTTTGACATCCGCAATGCGATTCGTGTCAATTTACTTGACTAGTTTAGTAAATTGATTAGTAAAGTTTAGTCACTAAACTAAGTAATAAACAACCATTAGCTAGCTAGCACAGAAATACACTTAAAATACCGTATTTTTTTTTTTACTAGATTCAGACAGGTCCATGTTGTAGATGAGCTGCTTAAATGAATGTTGATCATTTTTGGATTTACGTTAGAGCTTCTATTTTAAAAAAACAAGGTTGAAATTGATTCTTATTAACAATGCATAGTGAACGTTAAGCACCGCCTACTTTTGGGTAGATTTGACCTGATTTTCCAGGCGGGTTTGTTTTATTTAAGCAAATTTATTCTTAGCGTTTCAGCCGTCACCTGGTGCCGATTACCCGCGAGATCCGTTTTGGTTTCTGTTTGTTTTGAAGCTTTCGCCTGTGCTGTGTTACTCTAAGATGAAGCTGAGACCTCTCAGCGAGCGCGATCTTCTTTGACACGAGTGCGCTTTCCCCACTTACTCAACTTTAACACGTCTTATATACAGCGTGTCGTTGTGTAATACTTCAACCGGCTTGTATAGAAACGACCCGAGGTCCTGGATGCCGTGCGACTCCTCAGGAATAAAATCACGCCGGCTCCTGGCACAGCCGGATCACGGCGTGTACACAGAGACAAAAGCATGGCTATAAATTACGCCGTGACAAGGTATCAGCAAATAAATCACCTCGGGGTGGCCTGCACGCTGAGAGTATAATTCATTTTGTTCTCCGGAGGTGAGAACATTTAAGCAGGAGCTTTCAGTGCTGCAGGATGGATTGTGTCTTTTACAACATTCTTGGTGTTCTATTAAACTTTAATGTCTGCATTAACTATGGTGTAAAACTATTCTCTGCTTCCTTTTTTTTCCCCCAGGATTTGCTTTTCCTGTCATTTTCTTTTCCCCCTTCATAAAAACAAGGTTTTTGATATTCTTATTTTAACCTCCGGCCGTCCGAGCGTGGTGTTTATGAGAGAATAATACCCAAGGTAGACGATTCAGAGCGATATTGTGAACGAGCGCGTCGGAATCCAGCTCTCTCTCCGTTTTTCGGCCGAACGCCAGCTTGGCACATGGCGGCGTGTTACATAAGAGAGCGCTTCGTTTCCAGTCAAAGTGTTTTTCTTGGACGCTGCACATGTCTGATCTGGACTTTAATAGATGCCTCCATGCCAGGTTTTTGTCCTATGCGAGTTCCAATCCTCTCTCATCTCTGGCACGCACTCCACAGGGAAGCTATCAGCAACGTGCTTGAAACTCACTTCTCCTTCTGATGTGCGGCGCTCTAATAGCATCCGAGCGAGCTTTCACCGCAGTCGCTTGGCCGAGGATGAAGCCGTCGGACGCTCGGTTCCCGTCCTCCTCTAATGCCGCGGACTGGAAAGACGCCTGCACCTGGTGGCACTGCCAGTCTGTGATCTCTATTAGAGGTTTCCGGTGCTCTGAAATTGCTCGGCCCGACTCTGAAGTGCACTTCTTTTCACACCCCCCACAGCACAACAAGCGCAGGATCTCTGAGAACGACTCCTTCTTCCGTTGAGACCAACCGATGACGGCACCGGTGACGCTCGTAGCATCTAAAGCGCCGTTCGTTAGCCAATTTCACAGACTTGTCAATCGGGAAAATAGACAAGCCGTTGTTTAATAGTTTACCTTAAAGCTTAACTGAATTCTCTTCACTCCTACGACGCCTAGGATCGACGCAGTTCTAACGTAAACATACCACTGCACCAAATATTCTCGGCTTCAGGATAAAGTGCTGGTTAAAATCAAGCCTTGGAATGAGACACTTTCTAAGATTTCACAAGAGAACATCAGACTGTTTTTAAACTAAGGACAGTTTTATGCATTAATTTAGATGATTAATTAACATCTAGGAAATCAGTGTAACGTGTGTGTGTATGTGTGTGTGTGTGTGTGTGTGTGTGTGTGTGTGTGTGTGTGTGTATACAGACACAGAGAGAGAGAGACGAGAGAGAGAGACGAGAGAGAAAGAGACGAGGTAGACGAGGGAGAGAGAGAGGAGAGAGAGAGACAGACGAGAGGAGAGAGAGAGTGAGAAAGGAGGGAGAGAGCCGAGAGAGAGAGAGAGAGAGAGAGAGAGAGAGAGAGAGAGAGAGAGAGAGAGAGAGAGAGAGAGAGAGACCATAGAGTGAGAAGAGAGAGAGAGGGACACAGAAAGAGAGACAGAGAGAGAGAGAGACCAAGGAGATTGGAAAGAGAGAGAGACCAAGGAGATTGGAAAGAGAGAGAGGGAGGAGAGGAGAGAGAGAGAGTGAGAAAGGAGAGAGAGAGAGACCATAGAGTGAGAAGAGAGAGAGAGGGAGGAGAGGAGAGAGAGAGTGAGAAAGGAGAGAGAGAGAGACCAAGGAGATTGGAAAGAGAGAGAGACCAAGGAGATTGGAAAGAGAGAGAGGGAGGAGAGGAGAGAGTGAGAAAGGAGAGAGAGAGAGAGAGGGAGGGAGAGACAGACGAGAGGAGAGAGAGTGAGAAAGGAAGGAGAGAGCCGAGAGAGAGAGAGAGAGAGAGAGAGAGAGAGAGAGAGAGAGAGAGAGAGAGAGATGACCCTCAGCAGTGATCCTGAATTCCTCACAAATTAAAAATTATGTTTTTTTTTTAGAAGATGAAATATAAATAAATAAATAAATAAATAAATAAATAAATAAATACACCACAGTTGTTTAGGCCAAAAGCCCAGATGTTTTCACGTCTAAGAAAAACTCTATTTATGGAGGCTAATTTATTTCATTTTCACCACTTTGCCCTTTCATCAGTGCCGTTTTATTTGTCAGTAGCGTTTAGATCATTTTTTTTGGAAAAACTCGTACTCACCTGGAGCTAAGCCTTGGGGTACATGTTGTACAGTAGGAACGAATAGACCGTGTTGCAATTAATCACAGCCAAAAAAGAAAAATAAATATATGCTGTTTTCTATTTAACAATATATTATTAAAATAGCACTTGATGCAGCACAGTTTTGTTGTGTTTTTTTTTTAATTACATTACTAAATTCACACGGCTCCATTTCAGTATCCTGATATTCGGTTTTTCTAAATCCTTACTGTGTCAAGCCGTAAAAAAATCAGGACTAGGCCCAAAACATTAGATTTATTTTATTTTATTTATTTATTTATTTATTTATTTATTTATTTATAAACACATCCCCTTTTGGATTATAGCTAAACGTTGATGTATTCCTTTCTATCCGTCTGGGAGCCCGTAAAGGAAGACACCGACACGACGTGACGTGAAACTTCTCCTCTAAGTACACAGAGATTACTGGTCGTGTCTAAATAATCGTGTTACGATTTATAGTCTGGATACAATCAAATAAAATAAACAAACAAACAAACAAATAAATAAATAAGGCGCATGCTGGCCTCGTACCTTGTTTGTAGCTTTAAACGGCAAATTCATCACCATGTGCCGGATCTAGAAAAAACATCCGTCATGATGGAGGCTTTTCACCACCGCACTGCCGCCCGCATGAAGCCTTTCGCCGGGGCATTAGATTAAGTGTTACCTTGGCTGAGAGCAGTGTCACAACTTTTAATCTCCTGTAGTGCTGTCGTTCCCGTATCTCAATATTTCACACCTTGCTTAATTGATGAACCTTATCTGTGCTCCGACCTCCATTTATCCCTGTTCGAACTCTGAACCTTTGATTTGCTGTAGCTGTGTATACTGTACTGTTGACACGTGCGCACACGTGCGCTAACGTGCACACACACACACATACACATACACACACACACTCAGGCTTGCATTCAGGCTTTGAATAAATACCGGTGAGAAATGAAGTGCATATCTATACTGGCTGAGTGCATGGCAACCTGGCTCAGGATGATAAATGGTAGTACACAGCTGAAGCATCATTGGGAGCTGAAAACATCAGCGATAAACCAACTAGGCCCCAGACAACACAACAGAACACCTAGCTTGGGTGATTGGGGAACACAGCACTGTACAGTATCTACAGAGAGTGTGTATTTGTGTGTGTGTGTGTGTGTGTGTGTGTGTGTGTGTGTGTGTGTGTGTGTGTGTGTGTGTGTGTGCGTGTGTGTGTGTGCGTGTGTGAGAGTGAGACAGAGAGAGACAGAGAGAGAGAGAGAGAGAGAGAGAGAGAGAGAGAGAGAGGGGAGGGGTTTTTATATAAGAACGTACCATACACCATACACTGCGAATTCTCGGTCCTAATTAGCTATAATTCCAATCAGAGGTTTCTATAGTAACAGCAGATTAGCTTCTCTATTGGTCAAGAGGGTGAATATTTGTAAATCACCCCACGGATCCCCGCTTCGCTTTCCCGCCAATCTCAAACCACACCCCCGAACTCTCCTGTGGCCTATCGAAGCTAACGATGATTGTTTTTCCGTCGTCGTGCCAACCTTTGTTCATTTTTACTACATTTATTGTCACTAATTGTTTGATTTCTTTCTTTATTTATTTTTTTGGCTTACACTATTTACCAGATTTCGATCTTGATCTCTAAATGAGTGACGCTTTGCTCTCTGCAAGTGATGTAGGTGAAGAACATCAGAAAGATTAAAAAATATATATATTATATATTTTACCCTACTGACCCCACCTCTTATGTCTAAACAGGTCAACGCCACGACTCTTCGGTGTCCTCGGAGTTCCGACGGCATTCGTTTTTCACATCGTACGTAGTTTTATAGACACCTCCATGTCTGCCTTCCCTAAAAGAAGAGGTGACAGGAACAAGGTTATAAAATCTTTAATGACTGGTAGGAGATCTCTACATATTTTTGCCGTTATTCGCCGTTATTTTCCGCACCTTTAACTCGTCAGCTGCTTAGCTCTAACGCTTGGATCGGATCCCGTCTCACTTTAACGTGTTTGGATAACAGAGTCTGCTAAATGAATAATCACATGCACGTGTGGAGAATTTTCCTCTCTCTGAATCACACACGTTGGGTTGTAGGTCACACATCGAACTCAGGGACCGATTTGCTGTTGGCGTACATTTTGTCTTTAAAAATCATACCCGCTGCTGCCAAGGACGGTCTCGGCTGCGCTACATGTTACACGGACGTATAGCGTATTAGCATAGAGATAAATAATCAAATTGCTCTGCCAGTTCTTATTCATCAATTTGTATTAACTGCATGGAGCGGTTTAGCTAGCAGCTTCGCTAATGCAGCTCACTAATGCACCGTCCTGACTGTGCTCCTCAATTATCAATAATCAATAATCAAAGACGGCAGGCTTTTAGTTCTGGAGAAGCTTGGCTCTAGAGGAGATTGACTGCCGTGGCGTACGTTCTGTGTTACGGATATCCATCTTCTGTCGGTCAGCAGGTTGTTAGCGTTCGGTGAACATTTCCTCTCCTTCGACACCTTTGAATCACTGAGAAGATTCAGATTGTTGTACAATGTTTTCAGGAAATAAATAGATGCACTCAGGTATTAACAGACTTGCTCTTCGATTACGATTCAAAGAAAAAAAAATCTAGTAATCTAATTCGAATCTAGTGGTGTTGTATATGCACCCAAGGTTTGGCTCAACTTGTCTCCTTAGAAAGAAGATTCACTTCAATTCAATGGGTCACGTCGCTTAAAGGTGGGGTGCACGATGTTTGAGTCGGGCCGACAAACAAAACAAACGTGTAGCCAATGAGCAGAAAGGGGCGTGTCTTGTCAATATGCGGCGGAGAGAGTGTTCAGTGCCCATGTGTGACATTAGCAGAAAGCGGTTTTAAAGTTGACATGGAGGATAAAAACAAAAAGAAAGCAAAGAAAGGCTTACGATAAAGCAAGAAGTAGGACGTGTTAATATAGGATCAGCTTTCCAGCGCTGGAGACAACTGAACGTCGTCTTCCGCGTGAAACGGAGCTAAACCTTTCATGCTACAACACACAGTACTACAAAAACACATCTGTATCACCGTAGTATTACTCATTGAGTTCATTTATTGATAAAAATATCAACTCGGTCAGCTGCCCAAAACAGGGTCCGCCATAATAGTTGCCTAGGTTACGTATGTATGTGTGGGGCGGAGGTATCATTACAGGGGTGACACCCATTTGGGTTAGGGGCCTGTTTGTTCTGGTGATTTCAAATTGGCTTTTAAACATCGTGCACTTCACCTTTAATTTTGTCTTAAACTTTTATCCCCTGGAGGGAGTGGGCGTGGTCTCTTCAGGATGACTCCGCCCACACCTACATGACATACGGACGGACTTGAGTGGTTCGATGTAAACGATTCTACCAAATCCCAGCCTAAATGAATATCCATGGAAGGTTTCCGGACCGCATAACATGTCCCTTCAAACAGAGCATTGTTGCTCGGATCACGCCTCCAGGCGGAAATTCTGACGCTCGCCGTCTTCGTAGAACGTATGCTGCCGCTGCCGCCGCCATCCGTGTGGCTCTGCATATGAAAGATGCACATGTTGCCCCTGTAATTACAGCCCTGTACACGATTGATGAGCGCTCAGAGACGCCTCTTGCCAATACTCTTTCAGAAGTGCTCCCTATCCATCAGCTGAAGAGGTTAAGTAATGCACATTTGAATGAGATCAATTAAGGCTGGCTTTTACCTGCCACGTCGTAATTCCTGATTTGGACTGGCGCTGATGATGACATAGGTACGGCGAAGATACGGAGAGCTCACCGTCCGAGCTTGGTATCATTTTCGTTCAAACGTGAGAGGGGCTCGGGGTGGGAGACTGATTTATCTTTGTGTTGCGTGTATAATCGTAGTGTGAGTGTGTGTTTTTTACCTCATGAGTCAGCTTTATTAATACCCAGGGGCACTCCCAAGGTGTGGCCAGTGGTGGCCTTCTGTAGAAACTCTGGCCACCCCTGTGGCCACCCCTAGTATGAATTTGAATTTGAATGTATAATGAAAATTCACAATAGTTCATGAAGTGAAAAATAACTAACTAAATAAACAAACAAACAAACAAACAAATAAATAAATAAAACAGACGGATAGACAGACAAACAAATAAATAAAACAGACAGACAGACAGACAAACAAATAAATAAAACAGACAGACAGACAGACAAATAAATAAGACAGACAGACAGACAAACAAATAAATAAAACAGACAGACAGACAGACAAACAAATAAATCAGACAGACAGACAGACAAACAAATAAATAAAACAGACAGACAGACAAATAAATAAGACAGACAGACAGACAAACAAATAAAACAGACAGACAGACAAATAAGACAGACAGACAGACAAACAAATAAATAAAACAGACAGACAGACAGACAGACAGACAGACAGACAAATAAATAAGACAGACAGACAGACAAACAAATAAATAAAACAGACAGACAGACAGACAGACAAACAAATAAATAAAACAGACAGACAGACAGACAGACAGACAAATAAATAAGACAGACAGACAGACAGACAGACAGACAGATAGATAGATAGATAGATAATGAAGCACACGCTGCAGCCACCAAAAAGATTGTAGATTGATTGGCGCCACCAGAGTAGCTGTTTCACTGCCCCTCCCCCTCTCCATCTTGCCGTTGGTGCCACCCCACGATTTGCTGTACCCTCCTCTGGCCACCCCTATTAAAAGTTTCTGGGGGTGCCACTGTTAATACCAAATTACAAAAAGCACTCAAATTATAAACTATACGTTTTCAAATATTCCTTGTTTGTTAAAAAAAAAAGGGGGGGGGGGGGGTAGTACCATAACATCGAGCAGGAAAAACTTCATTGTGCGACGCTAAACATCTTATGAACGGAAAATTCAGTTACACACCCGGCGTAAGGAATAAATGTACGAGTGACAGCGCAGACACATAAAGTGACGCCGTCGGTAACGGGGTGAAAGCCGTGCTTATCGCACTCTTTTATATCGAGGATTCCCGCTGTGTGGGGTTTGAAGTGAACTGAAAGGCCGTGCAGGAGGAATAGACGGCTTCTCGGCACTGTCAGTCTTGTAGGATTATCGGGGGCTTGCGCTTGAAGTTTGTGTTTGCTTACTGCAGAGTACTCAGTCATGGATTTTCTGTCTTTATCTCAAGGCTGACTGATAAACCGAGTCCTTTTCTTGCACCCTAAGATGCATGGGTGCGTCAGTATGGCGTTTGGAGTGCAGAGAGAACAGTGACAGATAAAGACAGAAAAGAAAGCCACGATGCCGCTCACGCTGACGCGCCGCCATCCTGCTCACACGCTCAACAAAGCGCAGGTGAGACCGACCGGGGCGTGATGTTACGTGGAATGTCTCGATTACTTCTGAAACTAAAGAAGCGACTATTCCTAGAAGAACGGTGATGTATCAGTGATACGGTAGCAGCGATATTCCTTTTAAAATCTATACATGTTGGTGTCAAGAGCTTCAGCTGACATTCAGCATCAAAAGCTGGGGGGGGGGGGTTGATACTTGTATGGGAAAATATCTGAACTCTTCCAACCAAGAGAGACAACTCTTGAGATGATGAGACATGTTTGAGCAGACAGGAAAGCGATCTTTTGACGTATAGACGCGCTTTGCGTCCGCGGTGAACCGAAATGCAGGTCGGAGCGCACAAGCCTCAGGATGAATGTTTTTTTTAAATACTTATTTCTTGAAATTCATCATTCGTTCATTTTCTACCGCTTAAATAAAACAAACCTGCCTTGAAAACCAGGTCAAATCTACCCAAAAGTGGGCGGTGCTTAACGTTCACTATGCATTGTTAATAAGAATCAATTTCAACCTTGTTTTTTAAAATAGAAGCTCTAACGTAAATTCAAAAATTCTAATTTCTAACATAAATTCAAAAATTATCAACATTTGGCGAGATTTCATGTAAGCAGTTCATCTAGAACATGGAACTGTCTGAATCTAGTAAAAAAATATTTTAAGTGAAATAAAAGGGATTCTGTGTACTTCCGTGCTAGCTAGCTAATGGTTGTTTAGTAAAGTTTAGTTACTAAACTAAGTAATAATCAATTTACTAAACTAAACTAGTTTAGTAAATTGACACGAATCGCATGCGGACGTCAAACAAGGTTTTGAATCGTATATGACATGACAGGTGATTGCAAAGTGGGCGGAGCTACAAGTAGCTGGATTTCATTCATTCATTCATTCTCTACCGCTTATCCGAACTTCTCGGGTCACGGGGAGCCTGTGCCTATCTCAGGCGTCATCAGGCATCGAGGCAGGATACACCCTGAACGGAGTGCCAACCCATCGCAGGGCACACACACTCTCATTCACTCACACACTCACACACAACGGACAATTTTCCAGAGATGCCAATCAACCTACCATGCATGTCTTTGGACCGGGGAGGACACCGGAGTACACGGAGGAAACCCCTGAGGCACGGGGAGAACATGCAAACTCCACACACACAAGGCGGAGGCGGGAATCGAACCCCCAACTCTGTAGGTGTGAGGCGAACGTGCTAACCACTAAGCCACCGTGCCCCCCCCCCATTTCTTGAAATTGTGTTTGTTAATTAATTCCCTTTAACTCCACATCCGAGGAGTGTTTTATTCCTTACATATTGAACATCTGAAACGTTATTCGGTCTTCATTTTTTAATCACAAATCCTTTTCATTTTCCTTTTCCTTTGTGTGTCGTGTCAATTAATTCTTTCCACGCAGCCTAATTAATCTCCGCCCTCTTTGTGGAATGGTTCTTGTATTATCAGAGGGATTATTCTAAACAGCTCACAGTTTATGTCTGTTTTTGAGTCACGTAGAATTAGGAGAGAGATCATAGGGTTAAATCTGTGTGGGGGGTGAAAGAGGATCACGGACGATCCATCAACTCGATGTTAAATATAAAACAGAGGAAACCTGTGCTGTAGGTGAGAATCATACTGTAGCGTACCATCGTTATTTATTCCGCCTTATACCTTCCGTCTTTTACCGTAGATCGAGGCATGAATCTTATAGATTATATCTAGGAACACATTCGATATCCGTGAGTTTGGGCCTGAAGATTCCTGCCTCTCTTCCTGCCGGCATCCGTCGGCTCGCTGACTTTACAGTAGTAAAGACTTTTGGGAAGATTTATTCAGAAATAAAAGAAAGTAGAATAAAAAGACTGGTGTTATCGAACCCCGAGCCGGGCGCTCTGAAGGCTGGCGAACAAGAAGAACCTCCGTGTGCTTTTTTAGTACGAGTTGCATAAGTTTCCGTGCAGTTACCATGGCAACACCAAAGCGAGAGTCCTAGAAGAGACCCTAAAAACATGTGGAATGTGAAATGTTAAACGGTTCACATACATGAGTGTGTGTAGATATTGAGCGAGAGACAAAGAGAGAGAGAGAGAGAGAGAGAGAGAGAGAGAGAGAGAGAGAGAGAGAGAGAGAGAAAAGAAAAAGAAAATAACTTAATCTTTGCATTGATTATTAGTTTGAAGTGACAAACATGTTTCGACCTCAGAGACGCCGTCTTTTGTTCCCTGGGTCGAATGCCATTTGGAGACCTGAGTGGTTGTTTTTGGTTTTTTTTTTATTTGTATGCATCAGAAAACCCGAAACACTTCACCGGCTATTCTTCTTCCCCTAATGGGCTCCAGCCAGTAAGCAATGCCCAGTAATTACACATTAACAGCCCTGCCATTTTAGACCAATCCTTAATTGTTTTCTTTTGTGTAATTGTGTCATGTCACATTAGCATTGTTTCCCTCCGTCCTCGAACTCTCGCCAATTAAAGCGCTGTCCAAGTCGGGAGTAATTAGTAAATGGGTTTGTACCCTGATAAAAACAGACATGCTTTGACCCTAATTCGCGTCGCTGGTTTTCGAACCTGACTACCCACACACACACTCTCTCTCATTCTAAAGTAATCTTTTTGTCCCTTTTAACAGCATCGATTCCCTCGTAAACAATACGACGAGAGTGTGTTTTGGACCTTCTCCAAACGTAGGTTCGCGAACCGCTCTCGGCAGGGAAGCTGGAGATCCGAGGCACTACATCATTTCTCCGGTGTCTCGGGTCTGAGGAACAATCAGGCCGTATAAAGAGAGGGCTGATTGACACCGACTTCATGCAGAATTCAGCTGGGGGCCCGGTTTGTCGGCGTGATTAGCATCTCCTGGCCGGACCGAGCCGGCAGGGGACGGAGGCAGAAAGCTGGCTGGTGTTCTACAGTCCAGAGTTCATTCGGAGTTTAGCCGTCTCCCTTCCATACGCTTCCATAATCAGTTCGGGAAACCAGAATGAGATTTATTTCTAACTATAGTTTACTGTGTAATAAAAGCAAGAACCGCACCGCGTCGTACGTATCATAAGAGCAGACCTGCTGTGTTGTTAGAGCTGAAAAAAACAAGTCGCTTAGTTCATTATTTCCTCTGAACAGAAGTTTCTTTCTCCTCTGACAAACTATGCAAATTTTCTTATATTTACAGTTTGGTTTAACTTTGTGGAAAACAAGCTAGTTCATATTAGCACTTAAGCTACACCGGCTGTCTCCAAGGAGATGTTTCTTTTGCATCATTTATGGAAGGAGATCGTGGTGTTTTTCATGGCAAGGTTAAGTGTTAAATTTATTCCCGACTTTATGGGGAAAGTCTTAGTCGCTAACATGTCACGCTTTTAGAATTTGTCCTTTTTACTCGAAACGAAACTCTTTGAATCCATGAAAATATTGAAACAAAAGGAATGTGAGGAATGCTGCATGATGAATTCGATCCCAGACCATTCAAAGACTCCTCCTTCTACATTTTCTTATTTGACTTCCATTTTTTCACGGCCCGACTTTGCTCCGTGCTACGTTTCGATCCCGTCTCTCCACACATGTAAACGCAGTGCAAAAAAAAAAAAACATTAATAATTTATTGAAGCTCACTGGCTCAGTAAGGATTGCTGGCATTAGTACACAGTGTGTGAGTGTGTGTGAGTGTATGTGTGTTTGAAGGAGAACCTAATTCAAGACACCTTTATTGATTCCAGTTTAAACACCTCTCCTAAGAATGATTACAATTCTGCCCGGCTCATTATTATTTGTTTTTGTTTTTTTTTGAGGACTCGATCCAAACTGAATGATGCTGTACGGTGCCAAGTCTACCTGCACCACATCCAAATCAGCGGCACGCTCCACACCTGAATCCTAACACGGCTCTCCCCGCCGAAGCTGTCATCTCGGCTCCGAATTAGCGAGCGAGCGAGGCCTCCGGGTTATGATTGATTTCTCCTATCTAGTGTGTTGGAGTGAGTTTAAATTGATCTTGTCATTTAGCAGTAAATATCATAGGGAGTGGGGTGGGGGGGAGATTGGGAGGGGATCGCAGAGGGGTGGGAGGGGGTTGGGGATAAGACTCGTCGTGCCTGAGCTGATGTTCATCGATCTGACCCCTCAGGATCAATTCATTTTTCCGCCGTGATCCAGGTCTAAATTACAAGCCGGCGAGAGGAAACAGACAATCTACTCAGAGCGTTTTTCTCTCTCGCTTCGTTCTCGTTTCAAGGCTGGTGTCCTAGCTTCTAACAGATGAACTATGAAAAAGTCTTGTGATTTAAAAAATAAATAAATAAATAAATGCCGACACAGCGGTGATGTCGATCGCTGTCTAATTTGTAGACACGGAAAGCTGAAGCGGGTTAAGTTGTTTTGCGTTCGAAACGTGGCATCGATGTTTGGTTGCTTCGGTTTTCTGGAGAAACATCAACCTGGTCAGAGATCTGGAATGTTTGGAGATGTCGGATGAGTAGACTTCTAATCGGTTGCTAAACAGTGTTGTGCAAGTTACTAAGAAATAGTAACTAGTTCATTCATAAAGTAACGCAATTACTTTGTTGATTACTTACACCAAAAACGTGTTACTGTTAAAAGTAACTTTTTAGTTACTTTTTTAAAGAACGTTCTTTAATGTTCCCACTAATGCCCTTTTATGCGTTATGGTCTATACAAACACAAAACCAGACATCCCAAGTGTAGCCGATGTTCCGGGAGTCTCCCGCATATTGATAGAGGCTCCCCGATGCCCGCAAATTATTTACAATCTCCCGGAATCTAGAGCAAGCGAGCAAGAGCGTGCATGCGCGACAGAGACTGCGCTCCAAACCTTGTAGCGTGCGCACAACAGAGAGGGAGGGGGCCAATCCTGATTGGCCTGTTTTGGTAAGTCAACCAATCAATTGTCAGTGTGGGCGGGCTATATCCCTGTTGCTAAATCCACCTACAACCTAAGTCAACAAGAGGGAACCCAAAAGAAACCCGTACAGACCCCAAAGTGGAGAACATGTGAAACATCTTCAGGTTCTAAGAGATGTCATGATTAAAAAGCTCTTTTTACCTTCAAGTCGATTGCTTACGAAGAGCTTCACTTATAGAACGTCTGAAACTCCACACTAAAAGCAACCCGAGCTCAGGATTTAACCAGGAACCTTGAAGATGCGAGGAAACAGCAAAGAGCTCATAGTATACATGGTTTGAGACAGAGTTCTTCTTCTTTTCCTTATTTTCCACTGATTTCCAGCCTCAGCTCCATCTTCTCCCACCCCTCAATCTCACAATTTGTATAGTTCTGGGTCATAACAAAGCATTCCATCTTGTTTTAACATGAATTCTGAGCCATCTTTCAAACTTTACCTAAACGTTAACGCTAGTTATCCGGGATTAACTGCTAGTTATCTCGGTTCGAGCTCCCTGATCCTCGTCCACTCTTTCTCTTTGAGCTCTGGGTTCGACCTCTGCCTGTCTGTTTGTGTTACATTTACGGGTCCACTTGCGACAGATTCCTGTGTTGCAGCCGGACCCTCCGGAGACGACACGACAGCATGGGAGTAATTTGAAAGATTGTGAGAGTGTGCTGGAGGTCACTCAGGCGGTACAAGCGGATTAAAAGACAAATGTCTTTCTGTAAAAAAAAAAAAAAAAAGTCTGTGAAATAAGCTACAGGCTTTGGGATGGGTTTCACTTTGATAGAGTATCGAGAAGAAGACTGTAGAAAGTCACTTAACTAGCAGCAGCAGAAAGTCACCAAGTCATGCTGGTCAGTGGTGAGTATTTTATAAAAAACGATGACCGGATAGTCATCCATTCAGCAGGAAAAATCTGTTCCAATTTGACTTTACAAATAAACAGCATACAATACTCTTGTTAGCCTTTGGTCTACATATAGCCTTCGAATAAATAATAATAATAAATAATATATAATATTCAAATATATGTTAAGTAGAACAAATAATATACAAAAACTTAAAGCTAGGGGGGGACACGGTGGCTTAGTGGTTAGCATGTTCGCCTCACACCTCCAGGGTCAGGGTTCGAATTCCCGCCTCCGCCTTGTGTGTGTGGAGTTTGCATGTTCTCCCAGTGCCTCGGGGGTTTCCTCCGGGTACTCCGGTTTCCTCCACCGGTCCAAAGACGCGCATGGTAGGTTGATTGGCATCTCTGGAAAATTGTCCGTAGTGTGTGAGTGTGTGAGTGAATGAGAGTGTGTATGTGCCCTGTGATGGGTTGGCACTCCGTCCAGGGTGTATCCTGCCTCGATGACGCCTGAGATAGGCACAGGCTCCCCGTGACCTGAGAAGTTCGGATAAGTGGTAGAGAATGAATGAATGATCTTTAAGCTGAAAGAGAGGATTGTTGGATTATCCAGGAAGCACATGGCCCGACTTACGTTTAATCTTTTTTTTTATACAAGTGAGCATTTGAGGGTTAAAGGCCTTGCTCAGGGGCCCAGTGGTGGCAACTTGGTGGACCTGGAATTCAAACTCACAACCTTCTGATCTGTAGTCCAACACCTTAAACAAGGGGAAGTCATGGCCTGATAGTTAGAGAGTTTGACTCCTAACCGTAAGGTTGTGGGTTCGAGTCTCGGGCCAGTAATACCACAACTTAGGTGCCCTTGAGCAAGGCACAGAACAAACACACACACACCCCCCACCTGCTCCCCGGGGGCCGAAGCATAAATGGCTGCCCACTGCTCCGGGTGTGTGTTCATGGTGTGTGTGTTCACTGCTGTGTGTGTGCGCTTTGGATGGGTTAAACGCAGAGAACGAATTGAGTATGGGTCACTGTACTTTGCCGTATGTCACGTCCCTAATCTACCAAATCACTAATTTTTGAGAGATTCTATTGAAAAAGAGAAATTGCTGGCATGATGCTACAGATTATTACAATTAAGAGTGCCGATCCTCTGTACTGTTTATTCCATAAATGAGAGACAGAACCTATAGTTAAGGTTCGTATCTTCCACATCTGGATTCCAGGTTAAAAAAAAAAGGAGTCTGGCAAAAAGCAGGGTTTCAATTTGAATTGACAGTGGAGCTGTGGAACAAACACGGTCGCTGCCTCACCGCGCTCGTATCGCCAACATCAACCTGTCAGCTCTGGCAATGCTGCTGTGCCAGAGCAGCTTTAGCCTAGATCCTGACTGACAAGTCGAAGATAAGCAAGTAGGTGGTGAAGACATGATGAAACCCATGTTTTCAGTATGTTGCATTAAGCAACTAATAACATGAAGTCAGCCAGGTCTTGGTGCTCTTGGTTCTCATGGTGCTTCGTCAACTCTTGCATGGGTGGAGAGATTGTGATGGGGCATGGCTAATGGCATAGCTAATGCTAAGGACCTGACTTCTGTTTGGGTGGATACTCTGTGAAGTTTAGTCCAAAATCCAGAATTTTGTTTGGATTTTTTGACTTGGCGCATAAAAACCACCACCAATTGTTTGTTTTTTCCTTTAACTTGTTACTAGTGTGTAATACTGTATGTAGATGCACTAATTGCCATAATGAAGCCAGTGTAAGTTGCTTAAGTGTAAATCAGTGAAGGACACACGTCAAATTCAAACTTGGAAATATCGGGTGCAGCAGCCAAGCAACTCCTTGCCTAACTCTCAACAAGTCCCAATCCTGGCTTAAATACCAGAAGCACAAGTTCCCTGCGACCCACGTGTCAAATTTCATTTCCAGGTGAACTGAACTTTCCACTGATAATTGACCAGATTCAGTGTGTTTATTGTTGCGGTGTATATTTCAGCAAAATATTTAAATATGGGGCAAGATTTTCATGATTAGACTTGAATTTCAGTACAAATCAAGTCTGAATATTATTCATTCAGTCGTGGTATTACTGGCCCGAGACTCGAACCCACAACCTTAGGGTTAGGAGTCAAACTCTCTAACCATCAGGCCATGACTTCCCCTTGTTTAAGGTGTTGGACTACAGATAAGAAGGTTGTGAGTTTGAATCCCAGGTCCACCAAACTGCCACCACTGGGCCCCTGAGCAAGGCCCTTAACCCTCGAATGCTCACTTGTATAAAAATAAGATTAAACGTAAGTCAGGCCATGTGCTTCCTGGATAATCCAACAATCCTCTCTTTCAGCTTAAAGTTCATTCATTCATTTTCTACCGCTTATCCGAACTTCTCAGGTCACGGGGAGCCTGTGCCTATCTCAGGCGTCATCGGGCATCGAGGCAAGATACACCCTGGACGGAGTGCCAACCCATCACAGGGCACACACACACACTCTCATTCACTCACACACTACGGACAATTTTCCAGAGATGGAGGTGTGAGGCGAACGTGCTAACCACTAAGCCAACGTGCCCCCCCTCTGAATATTATTAGAATGAGGAAAATGGTGAACAGGTATTTAAATGGTTTACCAATAGTACAATAAACCTTTATGGAGGAGTGTTAATGGGGGAACAAAAGTGACCAAAATGCCTGACTGGTTCCCCGTTGACATGAAGGCTAAGCGATTGGCTTAGCAAGTGGCCACTCTTTACGATGGTGTTGAGCAGAAAAGCAGCTCAGAATGCACAACATATTGATCCTTGAGGAGAAGTAAAGCCTTGACCTTCACATTTGAACGCTTGCTAGCTTGCAAGCTAACCCAGCCTTGCTTACATCATGCTAACTGGTTGTCTTTAGCCTGGTTGTCAACATAAAGCCTAGCTGATTCATTCGAAATAACTTTTTGTGCTAACGTTTTGAAATGCTTGGCTTTTTGTAATAATAATATGCAGATTTGCCAGACTTCCAACTAGCCATCATCATCATCATCACCATCAACATCATCATCAACATGATTCATGTTGATTCAGACAGGATGCTAACTAAAGTAGCTGTTTAGTCATTATTCAGGGCCACATTTGTTTTTATTCGTCTTCTCATCATTACTAGCCTTTCTTTCCTTGCCTGTGATTGGCTCCTTGTCGGTGACACGATCCTGATCAGTCATTTAGCTTGCTTAACCATAAGGCTTGCCCTTTTTGTCCTAAACCACATCCATCTTGATCAAATGCAATGTGTGCTAACATCTTTTTTTTGTATTATTAATCCTTGCTTCCTACTCTTTGATTTTTGCTCCTTCTAGAAATTTCCCCATCTAACTTGCTATAAAGATTGAACTGCAGGCCCAGAGCACTTCGTAATGGCAGCACTGTTATCTGTCATCTATTGAATCCCTCTATGAATTCGCTCAACCCTTCAACCTCCCAGGGAAAGCCATCGATTTCGCTGCTTCTTGAGTTTTTGACCTACACACGTTCGCTTCGAAAAAGATTCTTCTTTTACACCTAAAGAACTTAACCGCTATTGGTATGGGTAGAAAACATAGCAAAAATGTTTTATTTTGCTCACGATTCTGCTGTAGATGTGAACTCTTCTTGACATTTCAAGATTTTTTAAATAAATAAATAAATAAATAAATAAAAGGTAGATAGTTAGATGGATGGATGGATGGATGGATAGATAAATAAAATCTTACATTTTACTATTGATACTATTCCCAGTTTGTTAAGCAGTGTCATGGCACAGCATTGCTGAATTCTCAAATCTGATTGGTTAGAAGGCGCGAACAAACCCCCTGTAGAGGCTAGCGTTTCGTTTTAACATGCTAACATTCTAGAACCTGCGCGTTCTTCACATATCAAATGGATTTCTTGTGTGTACTGTACAAACGAACAGAACCACCGCACTTCCCGACTTTTTTTGATCTCGCTTAATCCCAATCTCTTTAGCAGGCATCAAATATATTCCTTTCCCATAACATACAACATTTAATGCTAATGGAAGTTCTTTAGCTAAAGCACTGTTTACATTTCTTTCGATAGAAACCAATGGTTTTGTTTTGGGTTTGTTTTTTTTTTGGTGCACACTGAATTTCAAGCTAGAGCCACCAAATTGCTAATCCACAGACCATGTAATCAACTGTTAACCGAAAGCGCAAAGCTGATAGCTCTCATCTATCTAAGCATGTTTTCCTTTCTTGCTTCCCTTCTCTTCCTCTGATTTTAATATCCGGCCCATTTTCCAGGCAGCAAATGTAGAAAAATATACGAGCCGATGACCTGAAGCACGGGTGCTAGTTTTACAATTGTAAAAACAAAACAGACGCGTTATTAGCTTTATAAGTATTGTTCAGAGCAAACTGTTAGTGACACCGCTAATATTTTTTTTTACTTTTACAGCTCAGAACATCACTTTGTCTTGATTCAGGGTGGCATGATGGACCAAGTAAAAATAATAATTATTATTATTATAAGAGCATAACCCAAGCAAATACAAGGCACATGCTACAAAATAAGTGAATGAGCTATAAATCAGTTATACATGTTCCTTTTGCTGTTATAAAACATAACCCAGTAGCTTGTAGACGGGTTCTTGATTCTGATTGGTCGGTTTATGTCCTATTTCCTTTAAATGGACAAATTTGTCTTATTTTAAGTTGGATTTGTTTTATATCCGCTCTCTATAAAGGGTTCCTCAAGGATGCTTAATATCTCAGGTTCAAGCATTTTTAAAAGTGTCTCAATGAAAGCTTCATCGCTCTTTGGGTTCTTATTTTATTCAAACCCACTTTTTTTTTTTTACTACCGCGACTGACCAGATCCAAGGGTGAGAGGGTTTTCGGAAAGGAAGCGACAGTACGAGAACAGAGTCCACACGAGAGCCAGAGCCCCCAGGACAGCTCCGCAAATATTCTTTCGCACGAGGCCCCGGAGTGAGCGAGCGCGTGGTGGGAAAAAAGCGATAATAATCAGAAGAGTGCAACTCTAGAGACAAAGCAGTGATATAAAACCAGACAACTTGGTGGATATGTAATTAAATATTTATCGCCACTCAGAAGCAGTCCGGGTTGCACCGTGATACAATCTTATGAGTCGTACAAGAAGCCGTACTTGAAATGCACAGGCTAGAGCAATAAGGGGAAGCCATAAGGGTCATCCATCACCTCGAGCTAACCGGAAACAACACGGTAAGAAGAAACACACCGACATAGACCTACACACGCGTTGGTATGGCAGATATTGCGGTTTACAGATGTTTATCATTATTTGAGATAGATTTCGATCAGGGGCAATAATTGATATTACAACAATGTGACAGTTACTACCAAGACTCGTCATACAAATATATGTACAATATACATTCATTCATTCATTTTCTACCGCTTATCCGAACTTCTCGGGTCACGGGAAGCCTGTGCCTATCTCAGGCGTCATCGGGCATCGAGGCAGGATACACCCTGGACGGAGTGCCGACCCATCGCAGGGCACACACACACTCTCATTCACACACACATTCACACACTACGGACAATTTTCCAGAGATGCCAATCAACCTACCATGCATGTCTTTGGACCGGCGGAAGAAACCGGAGTTCCCGAAGGAAAACCCCCGAGGCACGGGGAGAACATGCAAACTCCACACACACAAGGCGGAGGCGGGAATCGAACCCCCAACCCTGGAGGTGTGAGGCGAACGCTGAGGCGATCATATTGTGGACTTCTAGACATTTTTTTGCATGTCTAGAAAAGGAGCAGGGGTTCTATTTAAAGGCACGGGTTTAGATAGTATTAAAAACAGGTGGAGGAGAAGAAGAAGAATGAAAGTCTTAAGTATGCCTAGCTTGCTGCTTCATATTTCACCACTCAATTGGTGCAGACTTTCACATTCTATATGTACCATTTTACTCCTTTACACAAACAAACCAAATCAGTGCAGACTTAAAGACAGAATCAAAATGGATCTAGGAATCGATCCCCCCTCCGACACTCTAGCATAGAGTACTTAGATCAGAGCGCTAGCATATCTGACAGCAGCACGTCATGGTTTGATGCTCTCAAGAATAACATATTTGGTAGTGTGTCCATGCCTCACCGAAAGCGCTGCATATGAGAAAGTGTTGCAGTATTCTCTATTCCGCCTAGTTTTTTTTTTAGTTTTTTTTTACCTTTAATATTCCAGTGACAAATGCAATTTTCAGCTGTGGAACGATTATCCAGGCGGCCTGGTGTGTGCCTCATTTCTGTCAAGAAAAACCCAAACCTAGTCTGAAAGTGTCACTCCTGAGGGCATTGCATGGCCCATGAGCTCTCCATCTCAATTCTCTGCACACCCAGCCAATTCATCAGACCTCCCCATCCTCCAGACTTAGATGTCATGGAAGATATGAATCCCAATTCGGGCGTCGGTTAACAAACCCAAGACACGGCGCTTTCTCCACAGAAGATCCCCACGCAAAAGGTCTCTCTCCATAAATAACACGATCCGCCAAGGGCTCTATTATTTCTTCGTTCCCTCACTGAGAAGGCACGATGGCTTCCGAGGGGAGAAGCTCACGCAGTGGCTCGAGTTTGGGGAACTTTTTTTTTTATTTTTAGTTAGTTCTTTTTCATTTCTGATAAAGCTTAGACACAACTCCTAAGAGTTAATCATCCAAGTGCCAGTTGTTGTTTTTTTTTTACTCAGTAGAATTTTTTTTTTCAATTAACACCGATTCAAAGATAACAGCAGGACACCGGACTTCTGATAGAAGGGCTGCGATTTCACCGAAGGGCCTTTTGAGCAAGACTAACCCTAACCCTAATCCTGCGTATGTGTCTTTTGTTCTGAATCGTGATGTTTGATGAACGCTGTAAATATCAATCGGACCTTTTGAATGATTAGGGTTTTTATTTATCTTTTTTTTTAAATGGTGTCGTATTCGGATACATTCAGTATCTTACTAGTATTATTTACTCGAAAACTCAGTTGTTAAGAATGACTTCTAATTCGAAGGGTTTAAGTTCAAATCCCAGCACCATCAAACTTACATACATCCACATATGGGACCTTGAGTAAGGCCCCTAACCCTATACCATTCATTTGTTAAAAAAAAAAAAAAAAGGATAAATATAAGTCACTCATATATGTATTGAGTGGTGGCTCAACTGGTTAAGGCTCTGGGTTGTTGATCAGAGGATTGGGGTTCAAGGCCCAGCACAGCCAAGCGGCCACTGCTGGGACCTTGAGCAAGGCCCTCAACCCTCCCTGCTCCAGGGGCGCTGTATCATAGCTCTGACCCCATCCTCCTCAGTCGGGGTATGTGAAGAAAAGTATTCCACAGTGCTGTAATATATATGTGGTGATAATAAAGGCTTCTATACCCCTGTTCTTCTTCTATAGTGAAGGATTTCATATACAGCACACCTTTGACCTTATGCACATGCACTATTCTTTTTCCTAGGTACCCTCTGACCCTGAGCAAGACATTTTTTTTTTATTCTATGCTATAAACATTCAATTCTATGATTGTTACAGCATATTTCTTGCTTTCTCCAGTAAATTGCGATCACATTTGGTTTGAGCTGGAAATCTTTTCATTCCATGTTATCGTTCTTCTCACACACACACACACACACACACACACACACACACACACACACACACACACACACACACACGAGATATAGAGATAATCGATTTGTCTTCCAGTTCTTCTCAATGCACGGTCCAACCAGTTTGCTCTTGACTTATGATTTAAGACTAGTACTTGACTGAACGTTTAATAATTAACGTTATTTTGCAATACAACCCAGCTGTCTCTCTCTCGGCTGTCACGACGGGCTATTTGGATTTACGATAATGGATAGTCAAAGAATAATATGGGATATACTGTACAGGGATGAGACGAGACGAGACGAGCCTTGTTGTCTCTTGCCGGTCGTATTTTATCTTGGTTTCAGGAGGTAATTTTAGAGCCGTCAAACGGAGCTGAGTGTGTTATTAAATATACTGCTTTTATTAAATTATGCTGGGGTTTGTTTTGCTGTTTTGACGATTCTAAATGGACATGTGACGGACGTCCATGTTGTCGAAGCTGAGTTTGGATATCTGAAAAGGTTTGTGTGTGTGTGTGTGTGTGTGTGTGTGTGTGTGTGTGTGAGAGAGAGAGAGAGAGAGAGAGAGAGAGAGAGAGAGAGAGAGAGAGATGAAATGAATGACATCACTCAGACAGCTGGTTTCCCAAGTGTTGTGGCTTAAACAGGGTCCTCTTGGGTAGATATTGAGAACAGAAAATTGATAGCAAATGCAAGCGAGCGAGAGACTATATGACAGAGAGGGAGAGAGAGAGAGAGATCTGCCCATTGATCGCGTATGGAAAATGGCATCATTAGAACAATCCCACAAATAACGGTACATGAAAGAGGAGCAGAGTGAATGCACAGAGGTTAGAAAAACAACACCATCAAGTAAATAATACTCAAATATAATGGGGATGTGGTAGCCTAGTGGTTAAGGTGCTGGGCTACCAATCGGAAGGTTGTGAGTTTGATTCCTACGTCCACCAAGCTGCCACTGCTGGGCCCCTGAGCAAGGCCCTTAACCTCAATTGCTCAGTTGTATAAAAAAAAAAAATGAGATCAAATGTAAGTCGCTCTGGATAAGGGCATCTAGTAAATGCTTTTACATTTTGTTGTTATACAGTGTGCAGTTTACGGTATAGCTGACAGTATGCTGGGACATCTGGAAAGGGCAGATAGTGTGAAACAGAACCATAGAGCGGAACCTTAATTGCATAGTTCCGTGTGTATTCTGGTTACACAGGATGAAACACTTGCATACTTGGTGTGTACTGGAAACGTTTTAATTTTAGCCTGCACTTAAAGTAGGTTTGGTCAATCGAGTCAAATTATCTTTCATACTGTGTGTATGGAGACTTTTGGGAAACCCTGTAACGTCTGCACTCAGTGTGTTGAACTATAGTGTCATTTGCTCTAGCAAGGTTTTATAGCGTGTATACAGTAGATGGTGTGTTGTGCAGTGTGATGAGGCATGACGGGAGTGTGGTGTAGTGTAGCATCAGCGTGTGTGTACTGTAGATGTTGTATCGTTTAGTCTGCTGTTTGGTGATCATGCCGTTTTGGGTTCTATTATAGTGCATACTGTTGTAGTGAAGTGCAGTGCGGTGTGGTTTAGTCTTATTATACTGTATTAAACTTTCTGTAGTGTCTATAGCTGTAGCCGCAGTGGCGGTTCTAGGATTTTTCTGTAACAGCGGCCATTAAGGGGCCACATCTTACAGTCAGCGGCTGAGTACAAGGTACACTCAAAATAATTTATTCAGTACAGTGCAAATACATTTCGGCAGTCGTTCCTTTTTCAAATGCTCGAGTGCCGCCAATTGTTTGGGGGTGGAATTGCAACTGTGGTGCATCTGTTGTGAAAAATTCTCCGGTTGCTCTTCTCGTCGACAATTGATGGAACAGGGGCCAATCAGGAGCCAATCAGATTTCAGCAGCCCCTGTGGCCCCGCCTCTAGACCCGCCCCTGTGTATGTGTATACGTAGTGGTACATAAATATGTCAGTATCGTAGTTATAGTGCAACAACCTCCTAATAAATAAACAATTGTCAGGCTGTATCTGACTGTAGAGAGGACATTATCCAGTCATTATCTCTGCTGTTTATAAGAGGCTATAATCACACCCTCCAGTGTTACCCAAATGAGGATGAGGTTCACTTTTGACTTCCATCTAAGGGAGTTTTTCCTCACCACAGTCACCTCAGTCAGCTCCGACTTGTTCATTAGAGATACTGTAAATACAAAAAACATTTAAATAGAAGTCTAATATTAATCTTAAACTTTCTGTACTATATTTCTTATGTTCCATAAAGCTGCTTCGAGACAACGTCTACTGTTGAATTCTCTGTACAAATAAAGTTGAATTTAATGATGGTTATATATCTGGGTATAATGTGTAATAATCACACAGAGGAGTGTGCTGTATATGCATTACATCATGAAGGGATTATTTTACACTACGGCCAAAAAAAAAGACCAAGCTAGTGTTTAATATAGGATCGTGTACAGTAGCGTTGTGTCATGCGGTCTGCTGTATATAGCAGGATTATAATGTTAATAAGATGTATAGACAACGTATACAATACAACGTATAGAGTTTACTACAGGAGCAAAACGCCTCTCGTTGGGGAAAATAGGTGAAATCCGGCAAAAATCGTTTTACGACACAAATATAAGACGCACCGTGGACGTTGTGCAAAGTGCAATTTGTGGAGATATGTTGTTTATTATTGGTATAGACCCAGGGGTCCTTTAGCCCCATGGTAGTCTACAATAAATTGGACGCTGCCAGGAATCAATAAATACAGTAACAAAAATGGAAGATTTATTACCTGGTTCTTTGAGACTGCAGCGTAATTGTGTTATAGGATGTAGTAAACAATGACTGTAGCCCTAAATGAGCATCGGTTGCTATTTGACCCACAAACAAATGAATTATTGATACGTTATTGATAAGTACAGACTTGAGATGTGAGCTCTAAGGTAGCTGTGTTTCTGTAGTGTTGATTGGAAAGCGCTGCATAGCCTCGTGTTAACAAGAAGTCTGGTAACAAAGTGGAACACACCGTCTGTGATTGGCATTCATGATCCACTGCCGATCTGTTCTCATACAATGAGTCAAGATTTCATTCTGAACGCCAACCGGTCAGCTTCTCCCTGTCTGGAAAAAAAAAAAGGCTGATAGATAGGATCGTTCTTTAATCATCTCTACAGACTGAAGTGTCCACAAACCGGTTTGTGACATGGCGGCGCTATGTAAAATGTGTCGAGCTTCAGGTATTAGATCTTTCTCACCAAGTTTCGCTCAGAAGAGAGCAGATTGGGGCTCAAGGCAATTCTGGAGGCAAATGAAAAATGAAATGGTAATTAAGTCTGGGTTAGAAGTGGAGAGCCTGTCAGTGGAGGGAAATTGAAGCAGCAAGGAATCGGATTTCCGAACGTTTTAAGCGTTTTTTTTTTTTTTTTCCTCCTCTCTCTTTTCTCCCTTTCCACTGCTTGCTCACGAGAGCACTCTGGGCACAGAGAGCCATTGTTTGGCCCATGACAGATCTCAATAAAGCCATACTAATTTATTTCAAGAGTACCATTATTCCTTTGCCCTCGCAGGTGTTGCACTATTAAAATGAAATGCATTACTCGGGTGCAAGATATTGCCAGCCTTCCTGGTCGCCCGACCAAATTGAAGACGCCTCCCTTTTGAATGAAGCTGCCGTGAGGACTGTAAAAATATAATGGGCATACAGTTCAATACCTCTTTATTTCCCTACATCCCATTCATATAGATAATCGCTTGCCTCGCATCTTCTGTTGGGGTGTAATAATTTTCAGCTAAGGTGGACTCGCGGGTTGCTAATGTACTCAATAGGCTCTTTTTTTTGCTTCTCAAACAGTACATAAACACACACACACACACACTCACTCTCCTGCCCCTTGTATGAACCCCTAAGCTTGCTAAATGCAGTCTACCAGTGTGGCCCTTCTGGGAAGGTGATTAACTCGACAAGGATGCAAGCTTTGATCTCTCTCTTCTCCAGGACCCCGTGAGGATGAAAGCAGTAAGTGAGCATTCTGTTCTGCTTATATGTAAATGAAAAAAAAAAGAAAGAAAGAAAACAATCTGCAAGGCTTCAGAAAATAAAAGCATCAAACATGCTACCACTGGCCGCTAATCAAATACATTTATGCATAATCTTATAAATAAATCAAGATCAAGTGTGAAGAGCTGCAGGAAGAGGCATCTTTTTTCTGGCTTTGATCTCAGTGCAACGTCGGTGTGATGTTGGTTTTGTTTTGTTTTCTTACTTGTCTTTTTTACATGCTAAGGCTTTCAGGAAAGGCTGTACTGTAGGGCAGGGTTTTGAAGTACGACTAGAGTACGTCTGGGTACAACGTGTATAGTGCTAGCGCAGCATGATCACACTTTGTTTTGCTATTGTTTGTTCAGTATTGGGGCGGGGGGCACGTTGGCTTAGTGGTTAGCACATTTGCCTCACACCTCCAGGGTTGGGGGTTCGATGTAGTACCTGTAGTGTGTACCTGTACACAGTTGGAGTTGTGTGAGTGTGTATACAGTAGCTGCAGTGTACACAGTTGTAGTGGTGTGAGTGTATATACAGTAGCTGTAGTGTGTACACAGTTGTAGTGGTGTGAGTGTATATACAGTAGCTGTAGTGTGTACACAGTTGTAGTGGTGTGAGTGTATATACAGTAGCTGTAGTGGTGTGTGTATACAGTAGCTGTAGTGGTGTGTGTATACAGTAGCTGTAGTGTGTACACAGTTGTAGTGGTGTGAGTGTATATACAGTAGCTGTAGTGTGTACACAGTTGGAGTTGTGTGAGTGTGTATACAGTAGCTGTAGTGTGTACACAGTTGGAGTTGTGTGAGTGTGTATACAGTAGCTGTAGTGTGTACACAGTTGGAGTTGTGTGAGTGTGTATACAGTAGCTGTAGTGTGAGAATATAGTATATATAGTACTGGTGTAGTGTGAGACTTTATACAGTGGTACTGTACTGTACTTTGGCATGGTGTGTATGTTTTTTTATACTAAATAAATACTGCTCCCTAAAAACATATATTTATTCCTAATCTTGTGAATAAAACAATACAAAGTTCTGGTGTAAAGAGCTGCAGGAATGTCTGGCTTTGATCTCAGCATGACATTGATGTGATGTTGACCCTCTTTTGCTTGCCTTCAGCTCCACAGGGCGCTCAGGCTGTCGGGAAACTCGCGGGCAGCTGAGAGGCAGGTGTCAGCCAAGCTGATGATGATTTGTGAGAGCGAAGAGCTTCTCCTCTTATTATTAGTAAGTGCTCAGTAACCCTGCACGGATCTCGTCTGCTCCACATCGGGGGCTCGGCAGCATGGGCTGCCTGGGTAATTTCTGTCCTGTGACAGAGCTCAGGAGGAAATTGCACGGGTGGATGGTCGTGTGATTGCACTGGTCCTTCTGCACATCTTATTCTGTCACAACAGTGTGACACTCTTATTGCTGCCTCTTCTTTTTTTTTTTTCCCTCCTCCCACCGACTGCATTGTGGCGGCGCTCCCTGCCCCTCCTGCTCCCGCCCGGCAATGACAGCGGGGTGAAATTAGATCATCGGCTGAAGAAAGTCGTTTGTTTCCAGTGTCAGCGTGTTTTGTTCATTTGTTCGTGGATTGAATTATGGTTATGAGACAGGCGTTAATGAATTTATGAGCGACTCCGTGCCACGACGTGTCAGAAAAACGAGCACGGCAGGAGAAACATGAAGGAGGCCAGGAATAGTCGAGAATAATGGGTTTCTTTCACTTTCCCCAACTTTCTTGAGCTTTACGTTTCACGCCACATTTCTGATATGAAGTAAATCCCTTTTCCAAATATAATCTCAGCCAGATGGTAACGTTCTGAAGGCTGGCAAAAGAATCAGGTTTTTATTGATCGCTCTTTGCTGGAGTGGAGCAAATCGAGGGGGTTCTTCGAGGTCTTGCTGTCACGTCTCTGGAAACAGAGGCCTTTTGCCACGGAGCTAATGTGTTGTTCGGGGATGAGAAAATGTGCAGAAACAAAACTTTCCGGAATTATAAACTCTAATTCACTTTATAAAGCTTTATCAATAGAGGTCAGGTTGCAGATTTAGATCATGTGCAAATCAGGACTTGGATTGAACACCAAACCCCTTCCATTTTTAGTATTTAACAGACTCCCTTGTCCAGAGCGGCTTACACAACCTAGCAACTGGGTTAAGGGCCTTGCTCAGGGGCAACTTGGTGGACCTTGGGTTCAAACTCACAACCTTCTGAACAGTATTCCAATACCTTAGCCACTACCACAGTGTAGCCACTATGCTGCGCGAACAAAAAAAGCTTTTTGTGAAAAGTTTCTAAGGACCAAGTACAGAAGGGTTCTTTGGGCTTACAGTATGTGAGGCATCACAGACTACGACTGGAAGCTGTTATCAGAGATGCTCTCATCAGATAGATTTTAAATGCATTCAGCATGACAGCTGTTTTATCCAGATTCAAATTCTTCTCTAATCAACCCTCGTCTAAATGATCTTTTTGATTATTTCATGATGTTAGACAAATTCCGTTACAGCAACCTTTACTTTCCCTGCAAAATCTGCCTCTTCTAACTGCCCGCTTTAGTGTAGTCGGGCAAAAGAGCTCATCGCTCTTCCCACAGACAGCGAGGAGAGAGAGAAACTAGCGTGTACAGCGGTCTGCTTAGCCCAGCCCACGTTTTTGCTTCCCTCCCTTTGTAGCCTACCCCCTCTGGTGCCGGCTCATATCAGAAGAGGAAAGGAGTGGAGGAGTGAAAGAGGAAGAACAAATAAAATATTGAGAGGTGAAGAGAAATGAGAGCTGGTGGCTTCTTTAAAAGAACAAAAATAAAAAGTTAAAAAAATAGCGAGAGAGATGGAAGTTCTTGTTCATCTTCATTTCAGGAAGGAAGGGTTTTAACCAGAAGCACACTCGTACAGTATCATATTTGTTTGCTTGCACTCGGATTGAAGGTTCCGATACGACGCGACTTCTTGTACGCGTCACTCTTACGGATGTCGGATTTCGTGATTAACGATGCCGATCATATCGAAGCGGAATAAAAACCGTGCTCTGTTGTGAAAAATCAACAGTAGAATCTAAAGCATCGTCCTATATTAGAATGAACCTGATAAAAATTCCACCTCAGCAAACACACAGAGCGGAATCAGCTAGCGTGGGCATCTCGAATCGAGCACACAAGAGATCAGCATAGTGCAAATTGTAGGTCAAAAAAAAAGAGCAGTTCGCTTCAGCGAGCACTGAGACACATGCTTTACATTTACATTTGTGTCATTTGGCAGATGTCTTTATCCGGAGCGACTTCTCGAGTCTCGATCGATGAAGACGTCGATACTGGTTCACTGGCTCACCGACTAAGAATACCATCAGTCTAAAAACCCTTTGAGGTTGCAAGAAATTTTCACAGAGAAGAAACAAAAAAAAAGTGCTAGTTCTGGAGGAGGCTTGTCTTTAGATGTTTGAATACAGCTAGTGACTCAGACATCTAGAGGAAGTTCAGTGAGGAGTCGTGATGTGCACCTTCTTTATACAATGAGAGATGATGGGACCGGTCCAGAAGGGCTAAAGGTCCAAGAAGTCATTATTCATTTTTAAAAAGTTACATTTAAGGTATTAGGGCAGATGCCCTCATCTAAAGCGACTGAACTGAGCAATTGAGGGGTAAGGGCCTTGCTCAGGGGCCCAGCAGTGGCAGCTTGAAGGGCCTGGGATTCATACTCAATCTTACAACCAGTGGTCCAACACCTTAAGCATTAGGCTACTACATCCCACCACTAACCATTCACTGATCCTGGTCACTGATAAACACCTCGACAACCAACAAATACTCAAGCTCTTAGTTCAGTTTCAGTATTTATTCAGAAAACATTGGCACATCACTACACTGTTACAAACGTCTGCGGAGTTTCGCCGGTGTATTTCAAGTTTCTGAAAACAACATGAAAACTCCACACACTGGGATCTGGGATTAGATTACTGTCCCTGAGACACAAAGCCCCCACATAGATGATCAAATCCTCCGTTGTTTCCTCGGAGAGGGATAGAAGGGAGCACAATAACTGAGAGGGTATCATATACCCAGATAGGCTCATGATTATGGAGCCTAAATCACTTTGGAACACGTCCTTCTTTCAAATAAACAGAGTCGAGAGATTTGATGAAGTCCTTGAGGGTTCTCATCAGGAGTCTGTGAGACAGCAGAACGAAACAAAATGACTGTTTATTAAATCACGCTACGCCCAGCAGATCTGCTAATGGGAAGAAGCGGCGTGACATCAGGACAGAGAGACGAGTGGCAGCGTAATTCACGGCACGCTGACCTCAGCCGTGACCTGCTGTCTTCACACCTACCAAAACTAATCTGCGCTTGGACATGCTTCGTTTTTTGTTTTTACACCCCCCCGCTGGTTTCTGCTCCATGGGAAAATAGAATATGATGTAACAATATGGAAGATTATAAAAAAAAAATAAGATGTGTAATTGTAACATCAAGGACATGACGGTTGTGGAGAACAGAGCGAACACTTGAAAAGAAGTCATTAGGGTTACTCCGAAAATCCTAAACTACAGCCGAAACTGTTTTATCTAAACGATTGTTTACAATTGAAAGGATGAAATACAAATCTGTTGCCATGTTTTTACAAACCAAAGTAATTAGTGTCAAACTAATTATTTTTCTCTCCACTGAAATCATTTTCTTTTTCTAAGTACTGACTGCAACATGCAAATTTTTAAACATGATTAAAATAAATTTATATACAATTTATAATAATAATAATAATATTGTTATTATTGTTATTCTTCTTCTTAATAATAATAATAATAATAGTAATAATATATTGTTATTATTGTTATTCTTCTTCTTAATAATAATAATAATAATAATAATGATAATAATAATAATAATATTAGTGGGTCTTTGCACTTGATTAAAAACAATAAATCCATTGATTTTATTTTTCTTAATAAACGAATGCAAACAAAAATCGGATTTATAGCCACGTGTAAGTTATGTTTTAAATCACAACACTGAATCGATCGACTAATTAAATTCAGAATAAAAAAGTTCTAAAAAAGAAAAATAAAGTCAGTAGTCCATGTAGTAAATAACTGTTTCTGTCATGAATATTTTTTCCTATGGCACAATCCAAGGACACCTCAGAGAAAACATACACAGTGAAAGAGAGACAGACAGAGCGAGAGACAGCAACAGAGAGAGCAAGAACCAGAGTGACCACACACAGAAAGACCAATATGGAGAGAGAGAGAGAGAGAGAGGCGGTTAGATAGATAGACCAATGAACCAGTAGACAGACAGACAGACAGATAGATACATAGATATCAGGACCAAGACAAAGCGACAGACCAATGGACCAGTAGACAGACAGACAGATAGATATTAGGACCAAGACAGAGGGACGGACAGATAGATAGATTGACTAATGGACCAGTAGACAGACAGAGAGACAGACAGATATCAGGACCAAGACCAAGTGACAGACAGACAGACAGACAGACCGATATCAGGACCAAGACCAAGCGACGGACAGATAGATAGATAGATTGACCGTCAGACAGACAGACAGATAGATATTAGGACCAAGACCAAGCGACAGACAGGTAGATTGTCCAATGGACCAGTAGACAGACAGACAGACAGACAGATCGATATCAGGACCAAGACCAAGCGACAGACAGATAGATAGATTGACCGTCCGTCAGCCAGACAGACAGACAGACAGACAGGCCAATGGACCAGTAGACAGACAGACAGACAGATCGATATCAGGACCAAGACCAAGCGACGGACAGATAGATAGATTGACCGTCCGTCAGACAGACAGACAGACAGACAGGCCAATGGACCAGTAGACAGACAGACAGACAGACAGACAGACAGACAGGCCAATGGACCAGTAGACAGACAGACAGGCCAATGGACCAGTAGACAGACAGACAGGCCAATGGACCAGTAGACAGACAGACAGATATCAGGACCAGGACCAAGACCAAGAATAATAATTTATTGTCATAGAAGCCAGACTGAGAACATCTGAAACTTAAAATCCACACATTCACATAAAGCAACAAGTTTTTAAACACACAGGGAACAGGGCAGATTTTTACTGATTTCATGTTATATGAAATCAATATTAATGAAATTAATTTTAAAAAAATATTCACTCTCACCTTCTTACTGAGAAAACCTGCTCACATCCAGCTTTGAGGCCTTAGTTACTGCAACCACATCTACAGAAATTTACATTGAAACATTCGTTTTATTTGGTTAAACAGCACCAATAACAATGCTAGTTCGGTAACAGCCACTTGTGTGTATGTTAAAGCCCCAATGCTAAAGAACTAATGAGGAGTAACAAGCAACAGGTGAGACTAATTAGCTACCATGGTGACAGAGTAACGAGAACAGGAAGCACTGACCATATAAGGAATGTATGTATCTCTGAGGGGCGTAGACGATGACATCATCCGCACTTTATTACAGCTTATTTCCTTTCATTCCACTCTTACAGCTGGATAATTACAGCATTAATAACATCCATCTTGACTAAATCTTTGAACAGGAAATGGTCTTGGAATGACCTTGAATTTGACTGCTAGGTTTTAAGCGTGAACGATGGTCTAGAAAAGAGATGTTTTATTTATTTATATATATACACACACACACACACACACACACACACACACACACACACACATATATATATATATATATAAATTCACACATTTGTACAACAAATTTTTTCTTCTTCTCTATTTTCAATATTAACTCGTGGGCGACGTGAATAAAGATTTATACACATGAACACACTACTCTGCGTTAGCGGAGAAAGTCACATAAGCGGAGGTTATTGCAACACCAAAAAGAAGTCTTCAGAAAAGAATATGTGGCATGATTTTTATGGGAAAGTCTGCCTCGTAATACTGAATAGATGTTATATGTATGGTCATGCTGCAATATCCTGTAAAATGCAATCTCCTGTAAATGTACGCTGCCTCGATACCCTTCAGATTAATGTTTTATAAGCCTGAAACAAAAAAATACAGACTTCAGGTTTAGCCACGAGGGTTTGAGTGGTTGAGAGAAAACTCTTTCAATCGGATATATAAATATATACGCTCCATCCTCTGCCAGATCTTTGTGATTTTTATAAAAAAAATGTTTTATAAGATGTTAATCGAAGCACATTATATCAGAAACCTGTTCACATTACTGGACACATAGCGTCTCTTTAAAATTTTAAAATGCTTTAATTCAAGTATTTAATGGTTTATATTTTAACTAGGATATATATATATACGCATATATATATATATATATATATATATATATATATATATATATATAAATATATATATATATATATATATATATATATTTATATATATATATATATATATATATATATATATATATATATATATATATATATATATAATTCTGATTGGTCACAAGGTGATTTCTAGCTTTGGCAAAATATTTATTTAACATTTAAGAAATGATTCTGTGGTGTTGGCATCAATGAGGGAAAGATGTCAGGGTTGTCCTTATCCTATGTCAACTGTCAGGGTTATCCTTGGAAAAAAACACTGCCGGAACGCCACCTAGAGTACCGGCAATACCATAGCATTTTTTGGTCTTTGAGGACAACAACCTCCCAATCAATACACAATTGACGGACTGTATATTTATAATCACACCCTACAGTGTCACCCGAATGAGGATGAGGTTCACTTTTCATTCTGGTTCCTCACAAGGTTTCTTCCTCTTCCATCTAAGGGAGTTTTTCCTCACCACAGTCACCTCAGTCACCTCAGGCTTGTTCATTAGAGATAAATACAAACACATTTAAATATACGTCTAATAATAATCTTGAACTTTTGTATTATATTAATCTTCTTATAATATTACATTTTTTTAAATTATGTTTGTTATGTTCTGTAAAGCTGCTTTGAGACCATGTCCATTGTTAAAAGCGGTATATAAATACATTTAAAATGGATTTTATCAAATAAAAAAACATACACTGCCGGAACGCCCCTCTAGAATGTCCAATCATAACCCTGACATTGTTCTGACTTTTTCAGGACTCGGTCTGTTTCGTTATCACTCCATAATATTGAAGATAAATTTGAAAGTACAACATTTTCTTAACAAGTTAAAAACACTCACTCACTCATCTTCTACCGCTTATCCCCCCGCACCTCGGGTCACGGGGAGCCCGTGCCTATCCCAGGCGTCATCGGGCATCAAGGCAGGATACACCCTGGACGGAGTGCCAACCCATCACAGGGCACACACACACTCTCATTCACTCACACACTAAGGACAAGTTTCCAGAGATGCCAATCAACCTACCATGCATGTCTTTGGACCGGGGAGGAAACCGGAGTACCCGAAGGAAACCGGAGGAGGAAACCCCCGAGGCACGGGGAGAACATGCAAACTCAGCACACACAAGGCGGAGGCGGGAATCGAACCCCGACCCTGGAGGTGTGAGGCAAACGTGCTACCCACTAAGTCACCGTACACATAGTATAGAATAACTTCTCTGCTTCATCCAACCACCAGGTTGTTGATTAGTTCCTATAACAGCGTGCCCCCAAGTGTCACATGTTAAACAGGGCATTTATTATAAAAAGTAATTAATACGGTTATTATCATGTCTGTTTTTCAGGTATAACGATTACAAGCAAATTTAAGACACATAGAGTCTTTTTTTTACTCAGCCAAACTTTAAGTACAGAAATGTTTGGTGTTGAATAATAAATAATGACGACCAATTGCAATAGAGAAGAGGCGGGACTTACTGCAAGTCACATAATCATTATCATATCATAAGTATCATATCTGCTACATTTATGTAATATTAATTGCTGTACGTTATTTTCACAATGCTCTCGTTTAGAGTCTCAACCAAGCCTGAAAAGATCATTTAGTGTGAATTTCGGTGAAAATGGAAAATATCATGCAAAATAGAGATCAGGCCACAAATTTCCCCCTTAAAGGAATGAAAGGAAAGCTTTTACATTAGGAACGATTGTGAGTGGAACACGTGATTAAAAAAAAAACTCTAAAAGACAGCTTTAGATGCAAGTTTATAGTTATTAACTGGAATAGAAGAAAATAGAAATTGCTTAGTTGATGAAGGCATAAGAAATATAATGGCAGATTTACAACCTGGGGTTGCTATGGTAACCGGCTTACTGAGCTGATAACCCAAGAGTTGATGAATAGATGAGTGTATACAGATGGAGAAAGAGAGAGAGAGAGAGAAAGAGAGAGACAGAGAGAGACAGAGAGTGAGGTTTGAGACCATGTTTCAAGCAAATCCTCGAATTTCAATCAGTGAAAAGTTGTTTGGATTTGATTGAAAATCCACTGATCAGATCAAATAAAAGATCCATAAGAAAAAAAGAGTACATTTTATTACATTGGCAACCTTGAGGGAAAAAAATGAAAAAGTACTTGAAAATGAGAAAAGTAAAAGATTTGTATCACAATTCTTATTGAGTAAATCATAAGAAAACCAAAGCTGCCAATGACTCAGTTAAGCCCCGCCTACTTTTCTTTTTTTTTCTTTTTCTTTTTCTTTTTTTTTCCACGACTTTCCATACATTTTGGCCAAAATTTCAAATTTGCAATTTTAATAAATTCCAGTTTTCAAACTTCAAATTTTCAATTCAAATCATAGAATAAAAATGCGAATGTTTAAAATGAAGTCATCTCTCTCATATTTATTCATTATTCTTTAATGAGCAAGCCTGAGGAGACTCCCTGACACGATATATGAGGAAGAAACCTTGAGAGGAATCAGACACAGAAGTGAACCTCATGCTCATTCAGGTAAAAAAATATATAAATGTAAATAACGTCCTTTCTTACATACAACAGTTTGTAGTCGAGTGGAATTGTGCAACCGAGAGCTCCTGACAGGTCCGACTCATTTCTGACTTTATTACAGATTTAACACTAATTCCTTCCTGATGAATTCTTCAAATGGTCACTGATGAAGACCAAACCGATTTCAGATTCAAAGTTTTCCACAAAAAACACAGACAAATGAAAAATAAACTATGCATCACAGAAAAAATAAATACACTTAAAAACTATTTTTTTCCTTTAACACAAATCGATAACAAATGTATTTTTTTAATGACATAATATAATTAAAATTATAATCTTTTTTTTTTTTTAAATCTTTATCTGTATTGTTTTTTTCCCCCCAAACTGGTGTGTAAGTGTATCCTGATCGCACATGACTCATCCCCGGCAGCTCGGCGCTGCTAATTGGCATCACGCGTCTCCAGAGAGATGCTTGTTAATCGTGTCACTTCCGGTATCAGTAAATGACAGCGCCTCGTCGCGCGGCTCTTTGATGAAGATGCGTTTTCCTTTTTCGGCTCACATCAAACAAGATCAGTTTGATCATTTTCCTCACTCGTTCTTCTACGCTTCACGGGCCGG
This sequence comes from Tachysurus fulvidraco, assembly GCF_022655615.1. Classification (NCBI taxonomy): domain Eukaryota; kingdom Metazoa; phylum Chordata; class Actinopteri; order Siluriformes; family Bagridae; genus Tachysurus; species Tachysurus fulvidraco. The sequence continues at coordinate 2,657,208 of NC_062529.1, forward strand.
ACTGCTAACGTGGCTTTGAAGTGAGATGGATTTGTCATAATTTAATGCTTTGTTCCCAGAAACTACAAAGAAATCATTTCTTGAGATACAGCTCAAGCAGTAAGAAGAAGAAAAAGAAGAAAAAGAAGAAAAAGAAGAAGAAGAATCCAGTCATATCACAAACGTTCTGCATCTGTTCATTACGCCTCATTGCTCGCCCGTGTTCCTCGTCCGTGTCCCCTGAACCCTTACTTATCCGGTTCACAGAGTTTACATACACACGCAGCATCATTCAGCTTAACTTGTTTGCGACTGAGGAAAATGGCTTAGAATTATTAAATTGCTGCTTGGACTAACAGCAAAAGGAGAAGAAGAAGAAGAAGAAGAAGAAGAAGAAGAAGAAGAAGAAGAAGAAGAAGTCCTTCTTGGTCAGATATGAATTACAGCAGAGTAAAGTTCTTTTTTTTTAACCCCACTTGCTCAAAATTCGGGGGCACGGTGGCTTAGTGGTTATCACGTCCGCCTCACACCTCCAGGGTTGGGGGTTCGATTCCCGCCTCCGCCTTGTGTGTGTGGAGTTTGCATGTTCTCTCCGTGCCTCGGGGGTTTCCTCCGGGTCCAAAGACATGCATGGTAGGTCTATTGGCATCTCTGGAAAATTGTCCGTAGTGTGTGAGTGTGTGAGTGAATGAGAGTGTGTGTGCCCTGTGATTGTGGTTGGCACTCCATCCAGGGTGTATCCTGCCTCGATGCCCGATGACACCTGAGATAGGCACAGGCTCCCCGTGAATGAATGAATGAATGAATGAATGATCAAAATTGGGGTCAGAGCACAGGGTTCTTGCTGCCAGCCATTATAAAGGGCCCAACAGTGGCAGCTTGGTAGTGCTGGGGCTTAAACCCTTGACCTTCTGATCAGATCAGCCATCACTGCCCTAAGCATATAAAAAAAAAAAATAACTAAACAAAGCAATCTAGTATATCAAAGAGTAATGTGTATCTGAGTAATTATCACATTACTCACTGCAAATCTGGTTTCATTTAACAGCATGGCTTCGACGTTCATTATTCAACAGCTTATAAAATAGCACTTGATGCAGCGCGACTTAATTAATTGGGTGTAATAAACAACTAATCGTTCATACAACTCAATGTAGCCGTGAGACTCTTTAACGGGGTTAATGACTTGCGTGTGCTTTCAAAGCTATCTATTTTATTTATCATGCTTTTTTTTTTTTTTTGGTCAAATTAAAACAATATACTGTATACCTTGATGTCTGTCCTGTAAAGAAAGCCTGAAGGATAAGCTGCCCTTACAAAAAGAGCTGTAAATGTAGCAGATCGTTGAGTGTTGTTCATAACGTGAGTCATAAAAATAATGGACCTTTTTCGCGAAGTTAAGAACGACAGTAATATTAGTTAGTTAGTTAGTTAGTTAGTTAGTTAGTTAGTTAGTTAGTTAGTTAGCGGCGTCGTATTTATGTATTTAATAACGTCCTTGAATGCGTTTTTTTTTTTACGAGTGGATTTACAGCCTGTGCGTTTCTCTGATCCTTGTAAGAAAGTGATTCAGCAAAGCTTCGTTTATAGGTTTCGCCCCATGGCTCATTTTTTATAAATAAGCGTGTCCGATAAAGTGAGGTTGTATGGCTGAGAATTTGCCCTGGGCAAATTCTGTCTCATTTCCACATGTTCACGTGTGGGCTAGCTCAGCACTTACTGCAGATTACGTGCCCGTCATCATTAGCCGAGGCCAGCTAGCAGCTGCTTCATGACATTAGATACCCCATCTGTTACCTACTCATCACATCAGCACGGCTTCACTCTTCGCCAGCACCACACCGGAATGACGAACGGCCGCTCGGTCTGCGCCTACAGGAAATCCAAGGCCCTTCACCGTCCCACAGTTCCTCTTTATTTGTTCTGATGAGCCCGCACAAGCATTTGACTCAATTGGAGGAAATGGATGTCTCACCGGGACGCCGTTGCTTCGTCGAGCGAAACGTCCTCTGCATTGCATTATAAGCGTCTTGCTTCATCTCCAGATATGAAACAGTCACGTTAAACTCTAAAGGTATGATAATGGACCTCCGAACGGCACTCTGCTACGCTAAATCAATTATTTTTCAGCACTGGTACGGATTCTTTAAGTGGAATTACATACGCTCGAACTCTGCCGCTTTACAGCAACGTTTTCATCATAATCGAGCTCCTTCCTGTCACATCGAGATAAATAAAAAAAAAAAAAAAAAGAGTGCACAGACGAAATGTGGTGATTCATGTAACCAGGTCGATCTCCTGGGAGCCATGTGAAGAGTGTGAGGTTTAAATTGAATGAGCCAGGCTGACAGTGTCCCTCATTTCAGGCCCTGAAATTGATCCTCCTCATTGTTTTAGCAGAAGATTCCAGAACACGGTTCATTAACCACACTCACTTTCTGCTTTTCTTTCTATATTCATCAATATGCAGTGCTTGTGTTATGGTTTAAAATCGAATATGAATGGGACAGGATGCCGAATAGTTAGCCAAGAATGGGGGATTCATTTGATAGTAGGACAAAAAATTGTTGCCACCTGTCAGGACTCAGCCCGGACTTTAGCCACGTGCATGTGTTTACGTTCCTCGTCACGTCTGCCCCGCCTTCGTCTGCTCCTCCCTGTCTACACACCTGTTTCCCATTGTTATTAACCTGTCTATTTAACTGTGCCACGTTGCCTTGTGCAGCGCGGAATCTACTGTTGTCCTGTCCTGGCTCTAGTCCGTGTCCTGTTTAGTGTTTCCTTTGTTATTAAACCCTGTTGATCTGGCTATCCTGCGTTTGGGTCCGTTTCTGTCCCGCGTTCATGAATTGTTTGAGTTTTTATGGCTCCTTTTTTTTTTTAATGAAAAATCTGTGATTTTTGCTTGATAATCTTTTCTTTCTGAAATGGCAAAATTGCACCTTAATGATCTTGTAATCTCCTAAGAGAGAAGACACATATGTACTGACTTTACTCTTTCTGTATGGAAGAGAGCTTTAGCTGTGTTTGATGACGTCACACCACACGTCTCGGCTCGTATCTGCAGGAAATCTGCAGTGAACTGGAAAAATAGTGATGAGACATTTTCATACCTGTTGAATCACCATTTGACTCTGAATCACAGTGTTTTTTAATACTTTTGATTCATTTGTTGTTGGGTTTGGTTTAGCACAATTATTAAAGCAACATTATTTAAGGAATTTGCATAAATTAAATCTCTAATGGCTGTTTGAATGATTTCTTCATGTTTGGCACAAATGCTTGGAAACGGATCAAAGCTACCTCACTTAAATGTTCTGTTTTTTTTATTTTGTATTATTATTATTATTATTATTATTATTATTATTATTATTATTATTATTATTTAATTTTTTTTGGGCAGGGGAGTCCATATTCGAGTATGTTGTGTACTTTGTTGCCTGAAGAACCAACAAGAGAACAACTCTCTAGTGCCCCCTTTCCCCCGAGGCAGTTCGAGTGCTAGTTCGGAGCCAGAGCCTAATTTAGAACCAGTTCTTTCTGTTTCGACCACCAAAGCACCGGCTCCGAACCAGGAAAAGTGGTTCTTAAGTAGTACCAAAACGTTGCTGGTCTAGACTTAAGAACCACTTGCATCAGGAGCTGGGGGCGGGGCTACTGTTAGCGCATTTGATAATGTACCTTAAGTATACTAATGTTTAATACATTTTTACTTTACCGCGATATGATACATTATCAGCACACATGATAGTAGGTAGCTACATGCTAAGGCTAAATTTTTTTCTGTGTTAACGATAAAATAACGTTATGTACTTTATCGATTACAACCTCCGTTTATACAGATTACACGGAGCTGCACGTACACGTTTTATTCGCCGCGTTTGGATGCCAATGTAGGTTCGCAAAGCCATGAGCATTAACAGTAAAGCAACATAGGCCATTGTTGTGTTTGTGTTTGTCGCTGCTGCGCTAACGTTGCTGGGACACGTGACACGTATACAGTGACGTCACACTCGGTGCTGTGTTGGCTCTCTAGCCGGTGGAAAGGCAAACCGGTTCTTAGAAGGTTCGCCAGTGGAACCAACTTTGAACCAGCACTAGCGCTAGCTCTGAACCAGCACCCGGTTCTTTCCGGTGGAAAAGAGGCAAATGATCTTTACCTTCTTCACCTACTCATCTACCAGAGTTGTTTGCCTATCTATACTGGTTTCTGCTCAGATGGCCATTCAGGTGTTTCATTCCTCTGGGACACCAAGTGTCACTTGTCTGGCCGTGCCTGTTTAGGGAAATGATATTTTTTGGTGACCAGACAAAATGGCTCGGGGCGAAGTTCTGTCCTGTGAATTCAGATATGATTAATTGCCTCCTCGCTCTCTTGTTACTCCTCAACCCATGGGAGGTGAAAGAGTTCCTAGGTTCCTTGTGACAAGGTGTGTTTGATCTAAATGTCCTATATTTCAAATGATATATTTTTTGTCTCCTTTAAGGTAAAACGAAGCACAGACCACTGATCCAGGGAGATGTTCTGACTGTTGCTAAGAACCTGAGTACATTTCATATTCATATTCAAAACGTCTTTCCGGCTCATGGGACTTCATCATGTCAAGCTTCAGACAACTGAGAAGACAAACGTGGTCGTGTAATAAAAATATCAATCGTACCACTAGCCAAAAGTGACCGTAAGGCCACACACATATACAGTAAAGATAAAAATATCCCAAAACCTTTTTGCTTCCTAGCTATTATACTAACACATGAATTCACTGGGAAGTGCTATCTTGCTAATCTGGCATAATTCCAGTGGGACTTTTTTAGTCACAGTCATATTTGATTCGGTAATATGATTACATAATCCTCACTGCTGATGCTAGCCAGCTAACATAAACTTACCTGACAGAACTGCTGAGGAAATTTTAAAAGTTATTTCCACAGAAGTGCATAATCTTCACTTCCGATGCTAGCCGGCTAACATAAAAATAACCTGTGAGTTTTGTGTTTTTAGTTATCTTAATGACTCTGTAATACAGTTTAGTATTTTTATCTAGCTAACAATAGATAATCTGACAGGAATCCTGTCAGATTATGTATTTTTATATAGCTAACAACAGATAATCTGACAGGAATCCTGTGGAATTTTCTTTATGTTTCCGAGTCAGCGATACGGTTACATCATTTTCACCGCTAATCTGAGCTAGCTAGCTAGCAGGAATCTTGTATAATCTCTACAGCATGGTGACACATTTTCATGATCCTCTGTTCTAATATTTGTCAGCTAGCTAGCATTGCTCGGTCATATTATTATTATTGTTCTTGAGTTCTTATGCATCTTAAAACAATATAGTGGTAACACACACACACACACACACACACACACACACACACACACACACACACACACAGAGATTGATGTTCTTGTTGTTTAGCTGACATAGAGATCCAGCCCAGTCCTAGTGAACTGGACATTAGTGGCAATTTGCTATGGAAATTTATTTGCACTTCAATACTTAATTTGTCGAAAAGCCCAACCTTTCTGAGTTTTATAACCCACCGGTGAATTTACAGTAAAGACTATCTTGTCCATCTATCTGTCAATCCTGCCTCTATCTATTCAACTGATGACTCTGGGATGCTTCAAAAGATTTAAGAGCATTTAGAGAGTTGCTGGTGTTTAGTTAAAGTCCTTAACCTAAACTGCAGAACTGCATGTCTTTTTTTTTTTTTTTTAAGTAGCCTCTGTATTTCAAAATAATCAATGACAGGGTGGTATGATGATGTCCACAGTTCAAATTAAAATATAAAAATTCTAAAAAATAATAAAAAAAAATTTATGCAGAAATGTAAATGGAGAAAATATCTAGTAATTATAACATAAAATAAAATAAAAAATCTGCGGTATTCTGTCGTGTAGAAAAATAATACCAACCTCTAGTACTTGAGACTTTTCCTATTACGCAACAAAAGTATTTTATTCATCTAATATTACAACAATTTTCCAATGCTAACATTTTCATATTTATTAAAGAATGACGCCACATACTTTCTTTCCGTTTATAGTTCATTTGAATCTTTATAAGTACTTACAGTATAGATACTTTATAAGTACTTATGTCTTTTTTTACTTCTTGTTATCGCTTATGTCATGCACCTGGTTTAAAAAAAATAAAATAAAAAATAAAGCTAAATAAAGCTAAATAAAAGATCTTGTAATAAAAGTGGAAAACTTCACTATATGAACAAATACACAAATTTCTCTGGAGAAAATATTTTACTCCCATGAGCCTTTGTGCTTTTCATGGTTACATTTAGTAATAGTAAATTTTAACGAAAAGACATAAAGCTGTTTTTTTTTTTTTTTACTGAGATGACAAAGTAAATAAGTGATCTGTATCTGGCAAGGAGCATACAGCAGGTAAGAAATATACATTATTAATGAGTCACTTTTAAACAATTAACGTCAAGATATAAAATATCAATATTTGATTAAAACGTCACCTCCTACGCTTGTATTTTTGTATACAGATTTCTCTTCCGTTTATCCTTATGTTTAACACTGTACGCAGCCGAGTTACACAGACGCCTTCCATCTAACGACAAGGGTATTCAATTAATGAGTTTATTCCCATCTGTTCTGTTCGTGAAGAAATTACAAACGCTCGACGAGGATGAAGTCAATTAATAACTCCATCCATCATGCTGCCACTTTTCCTCTGTGCACAGCAGTCCTGAGGTGAAAAACACAGCACATCCTGAAAATAGCACTAGCGCACCTCACAATCGTTGGTCGTAGTCTAACCACGCATGCAAGCCATTAGCGAACGACAAAGAAGGAAATTGTGCTGTTTATGCTAGGGTTATTTTTGAGTTGTATTTACGGTTCAAGTGGACGTACAGAGTACTGGCCTGATGTATAGTAATGACTAAAAAAAAGTCTGGCTTAATGAAGGGAGCTGAATTTGGTGTAACCCAATGCTGTAACACACAGTGCTGTGGTTTAATCTGAGCTCATGCTGTTAGGTTATGTGCAGAACTCCACATGCTGCGCTGCTTTAATTATTTAAAACATTCTCTCATTATGTCCCAGTCACGATTCTGCTCTTATGTCTGTCTATCCCTTATTATTATTATTATTATTATTATTAGTAGTAGTAGTAGTAGTAGTAGTAGTAGTAGTATGCAGTTTTCTAAAAAGCTACTTTAACCCTTTTTTAAATACCTACAAATAAACCAGCTTTCATATTTAAAATTTCTTAAATTAAAAATTCATTTTTCTTCATTCCTTCTTTCTTTCCTTCTTTCCTTTACATCTTTTAATCTCTTTCTTTTCCTTTCTTCCTTCTCGATTTTCATTTTTCGTCTTTCCTTCTTTCTTTGCCTTCTTTCTTTGCTTTCTTCCTTCTTTCCTGCTTTTCCTTCCTTCATCCCTCCCTACCACCTTTCCTTCTTTCTTGCTTTCCTTTCCTAACTTGCTTCAGTCTTTCCTTCTTTTCCTTCCTTCCTTCCACCTTTACTTCTTTCTTGCTTTCGTTTCCTAACTTGCTTCCTTCTTTTCCTTCCTTCCTTCTTACCACCTTTACTTCTTTCTTGCTTTCTTTCTTGCTTTCCCTTCCTAACTTGCTTCCTTCTTTTTCTTTTCCTTCCTTACTTCCTTCCTTCCTTCCTTCCCTCCTTCCCTTTCTTTCTTTCTTTCTTTCTTTCTCTTTCTTTCTTTCTTTCTTTCTTTCTTGCTTTCGTTATCCCACCCACCCACCCCCCCTCCCACCCCCTTTAAATTTGGAGTATTGCACCATTACCACCCGGTCAACCATTTAAGGTAAGAGTAGAAGCACCTACTGACCAAAGAGGATCAATAGGATAATTTTACAGTTTTTACAATTCAACTATAAATGCCATGAATTTTGATTCGGACCCTTTCTAAGAGCTCACGACAGGCCGAGGCCAGGACCTGTTATAGAACCATCACCTTTATGCTCGAGGCACCTGCTGAAGTGTTAAAGAACATTTACGTATACAGTCGTACAGAGAGGACCGAAGACTGTGCGATAAATAATCTAACAGTTATATGTAGATTGGGATTCTTGTCAAATATATAAATCCTTCTTTAATTAATTCTTTGAACTACAGTATATCTAATTGCTACAGTCAAATGTATTATTTATTAGATGAAGCGGAGTGAACATAAAATGTTGTACGGTTCTCTACGTGTGTTGAAATAATGTGTAGGATTTCAATCACTATTTCCAATTAAATTGCAAGTGTAATAACAGTTTAGCACTCTTTAGGCTTAAAATAAATAAACAAACAAACAAACAAACAAACAAATCAATCTGACACACTAACAGTTGATACCGAAACCATTTAAATTAACAGTAGTTTTTTTTTTATTATTTTATACTGTATATAAAGTGTTCGTGTAAATTTTCCAATAGTGCTGAATTCTACAGTTATGTCTGAGGTGTTAATGCTAACACACGTACAAAAAAAGCTATAGTCCAAGAAAGCAAAATTGACCAATCATGCACACAAGTGAGCAAAAGAGGGCGGATAGCACTAACCAATCACTGACCCACCTACAACTCCACCCCCAAGAGTGTGTTACTCCGCCCACCAATGTTGCATGTGCAACCATTGCTCTTTTCTTCCTTCCTTTCGAGGAAGCCTTTGTCTTCCCTGATTGATCTAAACATCCATCACTTTGTACAAATCTTTCATAAGCTCAAATTCAATCAGTGCCTCATTGTGTCCCACATACTGTAATCTTCCACTCAGAAAGGCTTGTGAAGTATCTGGTGAATGGGATGTTTTTCTGGTTGTGGGTAAATACCTGTTTTGTTCCGTTTTTTCTTTTCTTTCCTCCAGCGTCTTGCAGTAGCATGCGCTAATCAGTCTAAAATGGATTTGAACACCGCAGGCAAGGACATATTGCGGCATCCAGTCTGTCTCCGACTCAATTGCAGCAGGACCATCAATAACGGCTCGAGCCGAGGTAATGACTGCAGGAACAGAGGCCAGGGATGGTGAAGAGTCACTTTGAGAAGACTTCATGGCTGGAATCAGGTCCTAAGTTTTTTATTGGTACCCTGTAGACAGTGAACCGGGTCCTGAGTGTAGCGTTCAATACATCTGTTATAATACATGTCATATTTCCTGCTGTGTGTCTCCTGTGGCTGCTTCAGAGGTCAGACGATCTGACATGTTTGGACATTGCTCTGGTCGTCACTTTCGGTGTCTGGCGTCTGTTATTTATCTGAGGTTTTCTGAAACAAGATGTGCAAAAGCCAAAAGCTTCTCGACTCTATTCCAAACATGACTGAATGAACACCGTTCATTAGCTGACGATCGAGGCTTAGTGCCAGCAATAAATCTGCACAAAAAAAACATGTCTTTATTTCAAGTGTAAACATAATTACTGCCAAGTGCTGTGAGTGCTGCAGTAAAAATGTACAATCAGGTCTGTTTCTATTTCTTTAAGGAGAATCTACAAGACTCGGACAAGATTTAAATGATTGTTGGTGCTTTTGGCGGTGGACAAGGGTCCCCATGGGTACCCTGATTGGTCTGCAGATATTCGTCTGTTGGATCGGACCACATGGGCTAGCCTTCGCTCCAGACGTGCACCAATGAGCCTATGACCCTGTGGCTGGTTCACCACTGTCCTTCCAACAGATACTGACCAATTCAGACCTGGAAAACCCTGGAGGAGCTGCAGTTTTGTTGATGCCATGACCCAATCATTTAGCCATCACAATTTGGCCCTTAATCTGGTCCTGTGGTCTGTATATCTGTACATATGTCTATACTTCACTACTACTTTGCACTTATGATGTGTTTGTGTGTTGTATTTAAGGTCATCCAAGTGTCTATGTGGGGGGCACGATGGCTTAGTGGTTAGCACGTTTGCCTCACACCTCCAGGGTTGGGGGTTCGATTCCCGCCTCCGCCTTGTGTGTGTGGAGTTTGCATGTTCTCCCCGTGCCTCGGGGGTTTCCTCCGGGTACTCCGGTTTCCTCCCCCGGTCCAAAGACATGCATGGTAGGTTGATTGACATCTCTGGAAAATTGTCCATAGTGTGTGATTGCGTGAGTGAATGAGAGTGTGTGTGGATCGGCACTCCATCCAGGGTGTATCCTGCCTCGATTCCCAATGACGCCTGAGATAGGCACAGGCTCCCCATGACCCGAGGTAGTTCGGATAAGCGGTAGAAAATGAATGAATGAAAGTGTCCATGTTAAAGTCTGCAGTGAGTCTTTATTATGGAACGATTCATGACGGCATCTGCTACAATAGCGTAATATATTGTGGTCCCTTACGAAGATCGCGGGACTCTTACTCTTATAGCCCCAAAAGTTTTCCATTTTCCATGAACAACATGTCCCAACAAGTGTTCAATTCCTCTTGTACTAAAGCAATTTCTCGACCACTTGCTAACAATTTATTAAACGACGACAAATTTATTTTTTTAATTAGATGCAGCTTTTCTACTATCCTTTGTTAGATGCTAGTTGTTGTTTTTTTGTTCGTTTGTTTTTTTGAGCATGTAGATCTAACAGATTATTTTGCTCACAGGAATCGTGAACAATGTGAAATAAACAAAATTTGAACCGATCTTCAGGATCAAATGAACGATTACTTTAGTAATTAGCTGCGTGATAAGCGAGACGACGTAGCACCAGTCTATCCTTTACATCCTGCTATCTCGGTATTATCCCTTCTGTATTGAATTCATCCATCCAACAGGTTTTAATCAGGCTTCCTGCAATCAAAGGACAACACGACCAGCCTATTATTAATATCATTACCGTTACATTCATCTTATGATGTCCGCTTTGTTTTTTGTTTTTTTTTGCGCAATCAATGCTTTTGAAATTCCACATGCAGTGAAGAACAGATTATCGGCTGGTTTTATGGGATTTTTTTAAATACGATCGGGTTCATGAGGGAAAAGAAGCCACAAGTCCGCTAATTAAAGTGTGCTTTAATTATGTCCCTGAGCTAGCCCTCTAAGATATACAGTAATGAAAAATTAATTTTTATTCGACTGGGAGCCCGTGCTTTCATATATTCGCTTCCAGTTACACTTTCTAGAGGGATCCTGTGAATAATGTCCTATTCATTTCACATATAGTACGGGACAGGACATGACATTGTAACTGGCTTTATAACCTCCAGTGTGTTTTATGATATTGACCTCTTACAAGCTAAAATGAATTCAAAAGTGCAAATCTGGTTAATATTGTATAGAAATATCCCAGGATAGATAGAGTGTGTAGACTGGGTTAGAGGGAATCGTTTGAAATGAATGAGATGGGTGCGCTAGCGGGATAGCGGGAAGTATAAGTTTACCTGATTCTTGATCATTGGAATGTATATACAGTAAGCACACAAGTGCTCCTTCAAACACCAATTGACAAACAGAAACTGGAACTTTTTTTGGAACTGCAAATGAGTCGTTCGTTCGTTCGTTCGTTCATTCATTCATTCATTCAATTCGATTCACAGTAGCTGGGATGTCGTCTAACCTCGGAACAAACGTATCTACCGAGTAAAAATATTCAATCCATACATTTCAATGAACAAGACTAATGACGTAAATAAATTTAAATATAGAATCGGGAATTAATTGAACGAGTGTTTTTTTTTTTTTTTACGAAACCGCTTTCGACGTATCGGCGCTAAAACGTGTGCCTATTATAGGTTCATTATGTTACAACTCGTCTAAACTCTTTTTATTTTTAAAAAATGTTGGAAAAAAAAGCAAACGCGTCATTTTTTACGTTTAAGGCAAAAAGCGATACAAATACAATACAAATACAAATTCTGTTATAGACTGTTCCAGAAGATTATTTCTGGGGACTTTTTCTAGAAGTTTTGTTTTGAACAAACAAACAAACAAACAATCAAACAAATAAATAACCTCTAAGTCCAATTCTTTTTTAGATTATTTATTTGTTTATTTTTGTTTTTCACAGATCAAATTCTACACCAGGGGGCACGGTGGCTTAGTGGTTAGCACGTTCGCCTCACACCTCCTGGGCTGGAGGTTCGATTTCCACCTCCGCCTTGTGTGTGTGGAGTTTGCATGTTCTCCCCGTGCCTCGGGGGTTTCCTCCGGGTACTCCGGTTTCTTCCCCCGGTCCAAAGACATGCATGGTAGGTTGATTGGCATTTCTGGAAAATTGTCCATAGTGTGTGAGTGTGTGAGTGAATGAGAGTGTGTGTGTGTGTCCTGTGATGGGTTGGCACTCCGTCCAGGGTGTATCCTGCCTCGATGCCCGATGACACCTGAGATAGGCACAGGCTCCCCGTGACCCGAGAAGTTTGGATAAGCGGTAGCAAATGAATGAATGAATGAATGAAATTCCACACCTTAAATTCTGCAGACTTTATAAAGCCACGTTGTCTTATTAAGCAGGGCTTTATAAATTCCCGAGAATTAACGGTCTAGAATTTGATCTCTGAAAAACTTGGTGTTGGTGAGCGCGATGAGCACGATACACACTAATCATGGACTAACACAGAACAGGTAAACACTGTCAGGTAACAAATTAACAGGACAAGAATGGTATGGTGTTAGTTGCCATGTAGCATTGATGATACTTATTGCTTTTGTGAAAGTGTAGGCAAGGCAAGCATACACAGAGGTCATTCAAAGCGCTTTACATAGAAATTAAAAAACATACGGCTAAGTGTGTACAGCTAAGTGGCATACGGCTAAGTACGGTGACCCATACTCAGAATGACCCATCCAAAGTGCACACACACAGCAGTGAACACACACCATGAACACACACCCGGAGCAGTGGGCAGCCATTTATGCTGCGGCGCCCAGGGAGCAGTCGGGGGGTTCAGTGCCTTGCTCAAAGGCACCTCACAACCCACAACCTTAGGATTACGAGTCAGACTCTCTAACCATTAGGCCACGACTTGCCCCGGGTTTTCGCTTATCCCAGGTTATGGGGTCACAGCGCAGGGTCAAGCCATAGGGACGGCGTCCCTGGAGCAGTGGAGTTTAAGGACCTTGCCCAAGGACCCAACGTTGATGCTCAGCAGCTTGTGGACTCGAACCCCGACCTTCTGATCAAGATCCCAGCGCCTTAACCGCTGGATCACCACGTCCTCACGTTGTATAGCACATTTCATACACAGAGGTCATTCAAAGTGCTTTACATAGAAATTAAAAAACAATTTATAAGAGAGAAAAAAAATATATGAAAAATAAGAAACACACGATAAAATCATAACTCAGTGGTATGATGTTGCCCATCGTCCTGATTTAATCCATTTGTTCCTTCTTTTTTATGTTATGTATGTGAGTAAAGCAGCACAACAATTGGGTCCGGCAGTGTTTAAAATCTGTCTGCTGAGGTATCATAACCTATGGATCGTTTCATTAACACAATCAATAAAATGTTAAGCGAAACTAATTATACGGTAGCTCTCAAAGAGATTCCAGAGACAGTGAATTAGCCAGAGTAAACACAGCCTCTTTAAGAACCCCAGGTAAAATAGAAGATATCATAATTTCCTGTTGTCAACCAGACGTGTTTTTTTTTCCCAGCACTAAAATATCACCTGATTCGAAACTAATCATCGTCACGGTATATGTCGTTATATTAAAGGCGTCACTGAGCATGCTCGGTTTTTAAACCAAACAAGAAGAGACGTTGAACATCCGACAGCATCGGGGTCAGTTCGTTTACTGATATGGAGACTCTTGTAAAATCGCTGATTCTGGAACTGACAGATTGCCGCTAGATAAAATCTTGTGTACACTGAGATGAAAGATAGGAAGTTTTCAGAAGCATCTCGGACGTGTCTCTCTCATTGTCGTCTCTTTACGTTAGGTACTGTTCGATCTAGTGTAGGAATTTTATGCCTCTTTTCCACCGGAAAGAACCGGGTGCTGGTTCAGAGCTAGCGCTAGTGCTGGTTCAAAGTTGGTTCCACTGGCGAACCTTCTAAGAACCGTTTTGCCTTTCCACCGGCTAGAGAGCATCACAGCGCCGAGTGTGACGTCACTGTATACATGTCACGTGTCCCAGCAACGTTAGCACAGCAGCGACAAACACAAACACGACAACAATGGCGGATGTTGCGTTACTGTTAATGTTCATGGCTTTGCGAACCTACATCGGCATCCAAACGCGGCGAATAAAACGTGTACGTGCAGCTCCGTGTAATCTGTATAAACGGAGGTTGTAATCGATAAAGTACATAACATTATTTTATCGTTAACACAGAAAAAAAGTTAGCCTTAGCATGTAGCTACCTACTATCATGTGTGCTGATAATGTATCATATCGCGGTAAAGTAAAAATGTATTAAACATTAGTATACTTAAGGTACATTATCAAATGCGCCAACAGTAGCCCCGCCCACAGCTCCTGACGCAAGCGGTTCTTGAGTCTAGACCAGCAACGTTTTGGTGCTACTTAAGAACCACATTTCCTGGTTCGGTGCCGGTGCTTTGGTGGTCGAAACAGAAAGTACTGGTTCTAAATTAGGCTCCAAACCTGCACTCAAACTGCCTCGGTGGAAAAGGGGCATTAGAAGGCTTTCTAGTCTATGGTAAATGGCGTCAAACATACGTAGCCTGATGCTGCTAGCTACATTTTAATACAAACTTTTGTTAGATCTCTTGTCCACCAGTGTCGTCAGCCATCTTGAATTTTTTTTTCTCATCCAGCATCAGCTACTGGTAAGCCGAGCTGGAGCGTCGAGTGCATGAAGTGTCCGCACTTCATTTTTTCACTTGAGCAAGTGCATCCTCTCGTTACCATGTCAACGCTGTACACAATTGCTCTCCATTGGCTCTCCAAGATCTTCCACGTCTCACCTACTTTCCTTTTCGATGAACTTTTTCCACCAGATCGTTTTTATGTTTTATTTTCGTATAAAAGTGTCTGCCTGCATCCCCGTAGCCACAACCATAAATATTGGCACCTCTATCTATACCATGTCATTTTACTTGTTCAGATGTTGCTTCAACTTGTACGTTGTACGTACTTGTAATTATACTAGCAATAATCTTTTTCTTTTTTTTACTATATTAATTCTTTTTTTCTCCTTATGTTTAACTTCTGTTCTATGTTTATGTTCTGTAAAGCTGCTTTGAGACGAAGCCCATTGTAAAACGAGCTATACAAATAAACTTGAATTGAATTGAATTAATCAAATCCTGGGATCACAGACATTCAAACATGTATTTTTACCTTTAATTACTTACAAATTATATTTAATTACCTGTAAAATGTAGTCTAATTAACTGTACAATATATTGTGTATTTTTCCCTAAAAAATTGTTTTAACTTTGCTTTGGCTTTTTTTATACCTCTTACGGAAGACAAAATGACCACTAGGGGATGACCCAGAAACAAGCTTCATTGCAGCTTTAAAGCATTAAATCCTCTAAAAACACGAAAAAACCTATTTTCCTAGTAAAGTTTATACTCTCAAGATCTTTTTAAGCCCACACACAAAGCATAATATGATTCATAGCCGTCATACTATTTGAAAAAAATTTGGAGTAAACTGACCTAGGTGGCGCTAGACCAGTTTTTCCCTTACGTTTAGACGCTTCCCTTTCTTCACTGGGGTAATATTCTCCAAAACAAATATTCCACAAAAATCCCCACAGGTCCAAGGAAGTGGAATCTGTAAGCCTTTTAATCCAAAACGCTTTGGTCGCCTCGCAAATATTCCGTTTGTGTTCCGAAAACTGGAAACAGTAGTGCGCCATCATCTTGTTTTTCCGCTCTAACTTCTCATTGGGGGTTTCTAAATTTACGTCATATTTATAGCCCAGGGCCTAATGAATCAAACAAGCCCTCACTTGAGCCAATCGGCGCTTGTATTGCAGAGATAGACGGCTGGGAAGCCAATGATGTCATGACATCATTTTTGGGAACCCGCCTTTGACTGACAATTACTCCTTCCAATAGCAATGAAATGGGCAGGGACCTCTACAGCTCTTTAGCCAATAAGGAGACGATTCCAACGGTATGCAACATGCCACGTCTCCGAGGCCTGATGCTGTGCGAAAAAGGTGCGCAAAGGATTTATTGCGCAATCCTCGACCTTTTCACGCTCTCACAGCTCAGGGTGTCAGGTTACAGGCCTTTTTTCACAGCAGACTTGTAGACAAAGAGGCTCTGTGTGTTTTAGGCCTTTTAAACTGAGCATGCAGTCTTTTAATTCAAAGTTATACAGTAAACAAGTACACAAAAACACATGACCGGACGGACATTTTTTCTTGAAGCCATTTTTGGGTCTTTTGACTTGAAGTTTTTTTTTGGTGAAAGCCAAGACATGTGGCTATGACCCTCAGTTGTTATTTGGTCCCTAACATGTTCCAGAGAAATAAGATTAATCAGTTCATCAGGTAAACAACTCGGGTGGAAATGAAAACCTTCCATTCTAGCCTCTGTAACTTTGTGCTAGTAAGGCCTAGAATCAACTGACACTTGTATCTGAAACTAGAGAATCTCTTCTTTCCAAAGAGACCAGGCTCACCCCTGTGTGTCAAAGTATGTGGGAGCTGTACCACTTTTTGTTGGGTAGGTCATGTAGGCGACAAACCTGCAATAGGGGGCGAGATCCCTAAGAGGGGCTACAGATGACGGCTTTCGTGGGTTTTTGCAAGAAATAAAAAATTTTATTGCCAATCTGAAGCAATACTCTCTAGGACTCTAGACATTCATACAAACACACGCTTTTTATATGTGTGTGTGTGTGTGTGTGTGTGTGTGTGTGTGTGTGTGTGTGTGTGTGTGTGTGTGTTGGTCTTGCTAGAACTCCGCCACTCAATTTTAAAAGTACTCACTCCACCGAGTAATGAGAAGAGGCATATAAATAGCGTCTTCACATTCGCGAGCACAGACAGTGTAATTAGCAGCCTTGACAAAGCTGTCACTGAACGGCGTGGAACGGACTGAGTGGTTTTGCGTTTACAATTTATATTCTATCAGATTAGTTCGACGCAGCGTCCTCCGTGACTAATCGCGTGGAATGAGCTGGCATCGCAGAGTGAATGTCTGCTCTGTAAATGTGTGCAATCAGATTGTTTGCGTTGAGGTCGGGGGACATTTAAAAAAAAAAAAAAAAAGGTCAGAGCTGTTCTTCTTCATGGAAGAAAAAATGTACTTGATTAATTCCCTCTATTTTTATTAGAAATTTCAAATCCCAATTTCATCCATCAGTCAGTCAGGATGATGAACACTTTCTCCTCTCTATCCACCCGTTCAACTGCCCCATAGAGTTTCTATTGTGAACCCAATTCAAGTATATGTGTAAATACTTGCTATTAATAATTATAATTTAATATTTGTATAGAAAATGTTTATAAAATAAAATAATTCCTCTGCGTGTCCTGTACGTACAGGAGAATCGATCATAAAGCCGACTCAGAGTCAGAATCGACTCTGAAGAGTCAGAATCAAATAGACCAATGAATCACTAATCTTTCATTTCTGTGTATTTATTGGTCACGTGTCCTCACAGCTACTCATTTGTCCTAGTTAAGGAAATGAACCAAAAGCTGCTTTAGAATTATTTTTATTTCTTTAGTGATTTCAAATTCTGATAAAGAACTTGCATTTTATTTAATTAATTAATTAATTAATTAATTAACAGACCACAACAGACATCGAGCTCCAGTGCTTCTTTTTCTGAATTGGCTGAAACTAGCTGACTGGGATTGTATAGTGGTGCCTTGTTTTTGACATCACTACAGTGGTGATTAGTGAACGTACAGTATTAATCAGCTTGTCTAGCGTAAGCTGGGTGTAAAATCCCAATAAAACCATCAAACTTCCAGTAAGCAATCAACATGTATTGTCATGTTTATGAGCCCCAGCTACTTAGGTACTGTATGGATGAAAGCCCATTTATCTCGTTCGTCAATGAAAAAAAAAATCAGCACGGTGACAATGAGGTGTTAACACACACACAATCTCTTTTTTTATACAATTGAGGGTTAAGGGCCTTGCTCAGGGGCCCAGCAGTGGCAGTTTGGTGGATGTAGGAATCAAACTCACAACCTTCCCCATTGGTAGCCCAACACCTTAACCACAAGGATACCACATCCCTACACACACACACACACACACACACACACACACACACACACACACACACACACACTATTTTGTCAGTACTGTACACTTTAGCTCAACATTGCTGTTTTTTATGTCCTAATTAAAGCTTAGTTCCTGTGTTATAGCTCAGATCAGTGCACTCAGGTGACTAACAGCCAGTTGGTTAATAATCATGAAAGGAAAAAAGAACTCTAAACCAATAATAGAGGAAATCTCGTACCATCTGATGTCTGGATTTTAGTTTACTTGATCCTCGATTCCGTGTTTCCGAATCAGATTTTTTCCCCCTTTATTTTTTGCCATATTGTGCTTAAATAACAGATGAGCTCCTGCTACGTGATAAATCCAAATCTTCATGAATCAGGAGTGCAGCTCGAGCTAAACGGGAGGGATCCTGCTGATTTTCTGACTGTTCACTTCCTGTCAGCTGAAACCATGATGAATGATCTCGTATGCGCATTTTTCATGAAGCGAGAAAACACATTTCAGGCCCAGCCTTTCCTCGGTAATTGTATGTACGTCCGCGAGAAGAAAAAAAAATCTTTCCGTAGATTTATGGTAAGCTTTTTAAGGTCGAGTCAGTGACAAAAGTCCTAAGTAAGTCGAGATCGAAGGTTCTCGTCTCGTGAAAAAGTCCGAGCGAAAGGCAAACGGTGACCTTTGTACAGTAATCCTTAACCTTAGTAAGTTCTCTCATAATCTGAGTCATGCGAGTTGTTTTTTTTTCCTAATAAGGACTATGTTGTATTTTTCAGATGAAAAAAAAAAGTACCAGTGATAAATTATCTTGTATGAGTGTTCTTCAGGGAAGGGGGGAAAAAAAGCACATCAATAACTCAATCAGTGAGTTATAGAACACCTTTTATTCCAACTAGACCTCCAAATCGAAATTTCAAAGGCCAGCCCGAAAAAGATAAATTAACGTCGGGCCTTGAATGTGTCCTCGCTGTCGGTGGCTCCGATCGACCTTGGTGAAGAATTCCACCGGGTGCCAGAGGCTCTGCTTCCTGCTGTTTTTAGATGTGTGGTTGGTATGATGAGTAGCTCACGAAGCAGCCCTCGATACACACATCCAAAATCACTAAATGTGAACTACTCACCTGAATACTGAACTTCTTACCATTAATTAAAAAAAAAAAAACCACTTGTAAAATCTGCCCTTAGGTCAATTGCCATTAAATGAATGTTTAGATCTCACATAAAAGGTGACTTTTTTTTTTGTCTTTGATATACAACAACCTTCACATGATAATTATCAATTTGTAATGGGATTTAAACCTAACTCCTTAAAGTGGGAGGGGCCTTAATGATGATAATGATGATGATGATGATGATGAAAACTACTGTTCTGTCAGAATCATTTGAAAACTTTTTGTTTAGTTTCCCAAAATACAAACAAGCAACCTAACCGACCAGCTTAACCTCCCCCGGGTCCTAGTGCCCTGAGACGTCGACGGCTCGGTCGAACAATAAAAGAAATTCCAGATTAACGATTTAAAAAACAACCGATACAAGATCGAGACTTCGGAAACGCCAAGATCGTTGCAGCGTCGCACCGTTCCGTTTAATACAACACAACGTCAAATTAATGATAAAAATAACCTTTATTATAAACTCTATATTCTAATAAATAAATAAATAAATAAATAAATAAAATAAATAAGCAAGTCAACATTAAAAGATAAGCTGTCTCATGTGTGGCATCACTTTAAATCCATCAAGACAGGCATGTTTGTTGTCTAACACTAAGGACGAAAATATCGTATATACAGTACACGTTATTGCTAAGTTAGCTGGCTAAGAGAATAAAATTGGACATAAACAAAACAAATAAATAAATAAATAAACAACCTGGCATGAAACGCCGTCTACGGTTGCCGTCATGTCCGCAGTGGTCTCTGCAGGAATTTCACAATTCTGGATGTCTACATGCGTGTTTTAATCTTGAAATAATCCGCGCCGAGCCGAGTAGCGTCTCTGGAGCCGAAGCAGCTTTCCGGGATGTACGGTGACCAAAGGTCAGAGATACAGCATGGAACTAGGTGATAAACGGATCACATGGATGTAGAATTTTTTTATTAATATCGCAGGTTGACTGATAAACGAGAAGAAACCTTTTCAAAACCTAGCATACAGTAAGTCACAGAAACAGATCATTTGTTTGCATTTGTTAGCTCTGTCATTTAATAGACGTACGAGCTACATGTCGGGCTTTTTACTTCCTGTTTCAGTGACTCTGGGTACGGTACATCATCCAAATCCATTACAAGTCTATTCCTACATTTATTTTTACCTCCGGATCGGTTCTGGTTCCTCCGCAATCTCGACTAGCGTAAACCGCATACTGAAAATAAATAGGATCGTTAGGGCGACGGCACCAATATTCAAACTACACAGGAAGCTTAGTTTCTTTGAATGAGACACAACCATTATCTTATATGTGCTAGTTTCTATACTTCCAGAAAACAAAAAGATCTCTTTTTATCTCTGGGGTTTTTTTTTCCACACTGTAAAAAATTTGGAGTGGGATTTACATGAAAAAAGCTTGGAAAGTTTTTTCACTCAGAAAAGGCTAGTAAATTTGGAAATATTTGCCAAGTAAAAGCCTAAACATAATTATTAGTAAGTTTAATTAGACATTTTTAAGTTTTTAATTGTTAAGTTTACTTGGGAATTCCCAGTTAATTTTATTGACTTTTTGTTTGTAAATATTACTTAAGTAATGCTTATAAATATATGATGATTTATTGCATTTTTTTTACACAAGAGGCCTAGTTATCTTTTTTAGTTATCCCGAGTAACCTTTACTTTAAATGTTCTAACATATCTACATATCTAACATAATTTGTGATGCATCATAACTGATGTCTTCAATAAAAATAAAAATAAAAAAAACACTGACAGACATTTTCCTTGAGTACTTTTATTAAAGAAATGATCAAACCAATGGACAAACTATGTGAAACAGTTCAGTACAACTTTAGCTTAACAAGTCTTTTGCGGACATTCTCACCTAAAAAACAATTAGCAAATACAAAAAGTATACAAAAGCAAATACACTCAATGCCAAACAAAATGGCCAGCTAGCAGACTTACATCAATAGCTTTCTCTGCAAAGAGCTAACTTTTGGAGAAAATTTCAAAGCATCCAGTCCAAGAAAAAAATTCTGAAACAGGTCAAATGTGTTTCTTAGCTTTGAAGAATAGCTCAAGTTCAGGGAGTAAATGAAGCCCATGAGCAGAAGGCAGGCATTTGTAAGATTCTTGCATCCCGACAGTACCACAGTTCCCTCAATGACGATGACGACATCAGCTATGTTGGCATCTTCCTCTCCTGCGGTGCTGCCCAGTACAACGATCTTCATTAGATGATTGGTGAAGCTATCTTCAATCATGTCTCTTCTGACATCCTGTCAAATACATAAATGAGTGAAAAAGTGGTTACAATATTGTACAGTAAGTTGTATGTTTTCTTTATTTTTGTGTGATAAGTGCCCCACACAGAGGTTAAATCTGTTATTAAATGAAGAATGAAAAAATTAAGAAATGAAGAACTGTGTCTGCAAGACACTTAAACTAGTTGCAAAGCTTCAGTACTGTAAAACGTTTTAGGCACTTGTGTAAATATTCTGTAAAGTGGGGATGCCTTTAAAATGTTTCCATAAATTCATTTTCATTTACCTTCTATTGACTAAATCAATATTTGGTGTGATCACCCTTTGCACTTAAAGGGTTAGTTCACCCAAAAATAAAATTTCTGTCATTAATTACACTACTTAATATACAATACAGTGTTTCGAGGAAAATACATTCTTCAACAAGAAGAATCTTAGAAAAGTGGAACTTAAGTGCATCAAAAAACCTTAAGTAGCTTATTGAATTAAACGTGACATTTTGAAGTAAAAAGACAAAATAGTATTTGTTTGTAAAATTTACTTAAATGATGCTATCTTTATTTACAAGTTCAAAAAAATCATTTTTTACAGTGCACTTAGCTCAGATGTGTACTGAAGTTAAGTGCGAAATACAATATGGAACACTTGATAGCAGGAACCAGGGGCGGTTTTAGGGTTTTTAGCCCACAGTGAGAATATAAAACAAGTAGAGTTTATATTATATATTATATGACTACATAGTAAGCCAAAAGTTATGGTATTATTTAAAATGGCAAAAGTGGACACCAAAATTTTATGCATGATGTAATGATGTCAGTCTTGATTCAGATCAGTTCATGTATGTGTGCATTCTCTACAACCAGTGTGTCCGATGAATGACGTCATTAATAAACTAATATTCACAAGACAAAGAGCAAATCAATAAATGCTATTTTTATTTAGTATTGTATGGATGGTTGGCATTAATTTTTTGTTTTTGGCATTAATTTTTTGTTTGTGCTACAACTCTGGTAATAAGAATAGCGACATTTCACTGTTTTTGGTTGCCATATTTGCGGTTTTCCCCCGATTAACGTTGTAGATAAACGGCTCCAGCTCTGACTGCGCGTGCACGCTGCGCGTACATGTGCTTCTCTGTTCAAATAAAGCAGCCAGCTGAAGACGCACTTTTGAAAGACTACAACGCACGCGGGTCAAAGCAAAGTAAAAAACAATCGCTCTTGGATCAAACTGATAAATAATTTTCTTTCCCATCGACGACACGTCCTGCATTTTAAGGGATTTTTTATAGTTTATTTATGAAAGTAAAAATTATACTATTAGTTTTAAGGTGGCTGAGATCACAGACAGGGGGCTGAAGCCACCCTAAAAAAGGGCTAGAACCACCCCTGGCAGGAACGTACTTGTTTCTGCTGAAAAGATCAGTCTCAAGATGTATTATGACATGAGAACTTTTGACTGTCCTTTGTTCCTTTCAACGCGTTTTCTTGCTACACTTTTCTCTGACTTGTTCATTGGGGATCTGAATGTCATCCATAAAATTTCTTCCAAAAAATCAAATAAAATTCAATCGACGTCATCTGTAACTGTGAGGAATCGACACGCGAGTCGATTACTGAAGTTTCGTGAGATCAGAACCAAAAGTCAATGATGATTAGCAACTGGAGCAAACTAGCCAAGCACATGAGTCAAGAAGGAGGCAAAAATCATGGTGGACTGTGCAGGACTGAGCCTAACCCTGATAAAATGTATAATCAGATATATAATATAATAAAATATAATATAATGTAATATAATAATATTATTCATTCATACATTTTCTACCACTTATCCGAACTTCTCAGGTCACTCGGGCGTCATCGGGCATTGAGGCAGGATATATTATATTATATTATATTATATTATATTATATTATATTATATTATATTATATTATAGTTAGCATGTTCGGCTCACACCTCCAGGGTTGGGGGTTCGATTCCCGCCTCCGCCTTGTGTGTGTGGAGTTTGCATGTTCTCCCCGTGCCTCGAGGGTTTCCTCCGGGTACTCCGGTTTCCTCCCCTGGTCCAAAGACATGCATGCTCTCTCTCTCTTTCTCTCTCTCTCTCTCTCTCTCTCTCTCTCTCTCTATTCTACTACTCTTCCTGTTCCACTTCCTCCATAATGCATGCTTTCTGTCTCACTTCCCCAACAATATCGTTCTATCATGCTAATATTCGAATTTGTCTAACAGACATGAGCATGTGCTTTTATTATGCAACAAAGATCAGTAACACTGAAATTTTTTGTATATTTCTATATTTATTACTAGAAAGAGATTGTTTTATGGACTTTATCATTTTTTTTGGAAAATGTATTGGATTTTTTGTTTGTTTGTTTTGTAGAAATAAACACCAAAATAAAACAATTATTTGCCAAAAAAAAATTTAATTAATTAATTCTGGTTTAATATTATTATTATTATTTTCGGTTATTATAAATGTACATTATTAGGCGATATAGAATGTTAATGTTTATGTCTGCTACGTTTAAAAAAAAATCAACCAAATTAAAAAAAAACAAAAACAATTTCAATAAATTAACGACTAAATTCGGTAGTCTTGATGTATCTTAGCAACTAACTTATATATTATGAATCAGATTTATTGGATTTATTTATTTCGAATTTCTTTGTACAATTTATTTACTTAATTTATTGGATTTTTTTTTCTTTCCAGAAATAAACAGCAAAAAAAATAATATTTGCCAAAAGAGCTTAAAGTTATTCAAGATTAAGTTTTAAATAATTTTTTTTTTTAATGTAAAATTCAGGTTTAATATTCATTCATTTTCTACCGCTTTATCCACACTTCTCGGGTCACGGGGAGCCTGTGCCTATCTCAGGCGTCATCGGGCATCGAGGCAGGATACACCCTGGACGGAGTGCCAAGCCATCACAGGGCACACACACTCTCATTCACACACAGAGATGCCAGAGATGCCAATCAACCTACCATGCATGTCTTTGGACCGGGGGAGGAAACCGGAGTACACGGAGGAAACCCCCGAGGCACGGGGAGAACATGCAAACTCCACACACACAAGGTGGAGGCGGGAATCGAACCCCCAACCCTGGAGGTGTGAGGCGAACATGCTAACCGCTAAGCCACCGTGCCCCCCGTTTATTATTATTATTATTATTATTACTAGTAGTAGTAGTTCTTATAAATGTACATTACTTGACAGTATAATATGTTGAAAATAAGAACAGGAAAACATCGCATGACTAAATTACGATTACGACTAATCACAGATACAGAAAGGCCGAAGGATATCGAGTTGTTGAAACGTCTCATTTAAATGCTGCTCGGATTGAAGCAGTCATTCTAAACACACACGCCTTCCAGCCTTCAGAACGGAATTACATTTCTTTCTACGAATAAAACCGGCATCACATGGAAGAGAGAAAATTGCCTGCGTGACTTTTATTACTCCGGCCTTTGAGTAAGGTGACCGAGCGCATGGCGGTATTGCTGGAGTTCACTGCTTTCAGATTTGACATCGGAGCCTCTTCCGTTTTTCATCCCTTCACTTCGGCGCAGCCTCGGATCATCCTCGGATATATGAGAAGAACACCAAATAGCCTTTTTTTTTCTTTTTCTTTTTCTTTTTCCTTTTTTCTCTTCCTTTTTACAGAAATTACCCCCATATATTGCATCCGTCTTGACAGTTAGACATACAGAATTATTCCATTCATATCTGTGCTTGTCTTCTATTAAATTTCATTTTCTTCCCCAAAATTGAGGAGGAAAGCCTGCTGTAGTAATGTGATATATTTTTCACAAAAAAAAAACCCAAAAAGAAAAAAGAAATAAAAAAAAAAATACAATGTGGTGAAAAACTCCACAGTACAGATCTATTTTCGTATAAATCTTGCTCATAAGCCTGGGTTAGAGGGAATGTTTTATTTGACAGTACGTTTGCTGAAAAACTTTTTTCCCCCCATATAAAAATCTGTATTTTATATTTAACATTTATGGAAATGAATGGTGTATTGTGGAGCAAGAGAATGAATCAGGAGATGATATTATTTAATTTTCCGCCATGATGAAGCTCGATGTCTACATTGAGCTTTGAGCAGCAGAGATCTCATTAAACACCAGCCTCCAGCTGAGGCGGTTTCTTCTGCATTAAGTCACGCCGTAACCTCCATCCTGAACCATGTACTGATAATAAATATTGCTATGTAAGACTTCCAGCCTCACACCTCCAATGTTGGGGGTTCGATTCCCACCTCCGCCTTGTGTATGTGGAGTTTGCATGTTCTCCCCGTGCCTCGGGGGTTTCCTCTGGGTACTCCCGTTTCCTCCCCCGGTCCAAAGACATGCATGGTAGGTTGATTGGCATCTCTGGAAAATTGTCCGTAGTGTGTGAGTGTGTGAGTGAATGAGAGTGTGTGTGTGCCCTGTGATGGGTTGGCACTCCGTCCAGGGTGTATCCTGCCTCGATGCCCGATGACGCCTGAGATAGGCACAGGCTCCCCGTGACCCGAGAAATTCGGATAAGAAAATGAATGAATGAATGATATATATACATTTATTCCAAACTACTGAAGGATAGAGCCACAACTGCTGTTACTGCGTTCAGATGATCAATTAAGTTCTTCACTAATCTTCGTCGAAGGATAAATGTCCCTTTAAAGACGAGTGCAAAGCAGCCGATATGAAAGACAGGAAGTGCAGGAAAGTTTGTATGGAAGAAAGCTGAACAACTGGCAAGAAGGCCATCAAGGGCAGCTTGTGGAGATAAAATAAACCTGAGGCTTAAAGGCGAACACTGAGCCTCTCGTCCTTCATTCCCTGGCTCATTTAAGCCCAGAGGGGATGCTATCTCTCTCTCTCTCTCTCTCTCTCTCTCTCTCTCTCCCTCACTGCACCTTCTACTACTCTTCCTGTACCACCTCCTCCATAATGCATGCATTCTGTCTCACTTCCCCAACCATATCGTTCTACCCCACCGCCCCTCCCCCTCACTCCCAGCACCCCAAAGTTCATGAATTTTGGTGGAACACAGCAAACGCATGACCGTGTATCCGCATGTGTCCGTACGCACACGAGAGAAAGAAGGAGCAGGGGATTCAGGGGGGAAATGTGCGATGGGGAAAAACATGGCGCGAAGGGATAATGTCAAAAAGCCGAAGCTGAGAGATGTGTCTTTGATGTAGCGCGTGGGTCCCTCGTGACGGTTCTCTCCCAGTTACGCTTCGGTTATTTCGCTTCAGTGCCAACATTGGTGGAGCTGTTCAGACATCGGTGCTGAATCTGAGTTCACCGAGCAAACACATCTATTCTGTATATTATTTATACAGTGTATTATAAACAGTATTAATGACAAGGTTTCAATTCGATATCATTATGTAGACGGTTTATATTTTTTATTACCTGTGCGACAGGATGACATCAGTTTCCTTCATGAGAACACAGAGATATCAATCTGGATATAATCCGGTTCCTAAGTACTGTATAGGTAGAACGTACTTAGTCTAGAAACCGTGTACACATGAGCATAAAGACTCAGAAAACATTGGCTTAGTGGATAGCATGTTCGCCTCACACCTCCAGGGTTGGGGGTTCGATTCCCGTTCGATTCAGAAAATATCTACTCTGTAAATGTCGAATTTACAAGTCCTTGGCGGCCATATTTGTATTCTGCAACAAAGGCAAATTGCAATATTTTCCCACGATAGTTTCCCTATATGTCGTATATGTTCAGTCATTTTATTTTATTTTGGTACTTGTATGTTGTATAATGTTTATTCGTTTACATTAGTGTTATTACACACAGTACAAAAGCATTTCAACTACACTGTGTACTGTATGTCAGTGGTCCCCAACCTTTTTTCGGCGCGGACCGGTCAATGTTTGATAATTTTACCGCGGCCCGCTGGGGGTGGGGGGTGGCGGCTATACAATTAAATTGAAATTAATAATTTCAATTTAATTGTATTTAAACATGCCTTTTTAACTCACCACAATGCTAAATCAATGAGAACCCTGAGCTTGTTTCTTTGCAATGAGACGGTTCCATCTGGGGTAACAGGAGACAATGACACCTGAAGTGTGTCGCTTATGTCCAGTTTATTCCGTTGTTTTGTTTTGGTTGCCGTCACTGCAGAAATCCCCGCTTCACACAGATAGCATGTCAGAAATGGTGATAGGGATTTAAGTGCTGTGGTGACAATCTCAGGGTATTCCACCATGACTTTAATCCAGAACACCGGCAGAGTTTCTAACTTTCTAACGACGTCTGTTTCATGCTCATTTTTGCTAATTTGTGGGTTAAATTTGAACAAACACAATATACACGTACACCAAGCACTGTTAAACATGACAAAGTACCGGTGAACAGAGAGAAGAGCGATACACACCTTCTCTCTCCACCAAAGCTACAACACCACTGCCGCTTGCAGCCACTCAGCTCCAGACGTCACCTAAACCCGGCCCGATATCATGATATTTTGCGCATGCGCGGTATCGGTGCGGCTTTAGGTGACGTCTCTCAGCTCCCGGTTAACCTCTCGTCCATGGAAAGTCACACAAACCCGAGAGAAATACACCACAGTAAATAAAATGGAAATAATTTAATGTTCCTTGGGCGGCCCGGTACCGTTTGGTCCACGGACCAGTACCGGTCCGCGGCCCGGGGTTTGGGGACCACTGCTGTATGTGACATAGAGTTTGCATTAGAAATCTGAAATTTAAAGGCATTACTGTATATAGATTAAATATATATTAAATTATCGAATCATTTTAATAGAAAAGCTTCACTGCTCTCCAAGGGGTTGAACATAGAAACATTCATTTTTTATATATATATATATATATATATATATATATATATATATATATATATATATATATATATATATATTTTTTTTAATCATTTTTTGAACTTGGATGCATCCCTGATATTCTGAAGGCTTAATAGGCCAACATCAGTATAACAGCAGGCCAGGACACCAGGACATGGCCCCTCCCACCCAGTGAAGAAGGACACAATCCCCAGACTCATGTCACGACCCTTGTCAATCATTTCCGGTTTCATTTCCAGAATTTTACAGTATATAAACACACCTGAACCTTTCTGTCATCGCGAGGTCTTGCCAAAGGTTGTAGACGTGTCATCATCTGTTCAGTGTTTGACCTTCTTTCTGATCCCTTATTTGTTCTTCGGACTGATTTCACCGTGAGTTCACTTCGTCTGCTTCATTTTGTGGACACTGTTAAAGCAAAAGTGTTTTTTTTTTAGAGCCCTTCGATGTTACACATTGAAGTTTCGATGTAGATGTTTACTGTTATGTTAAAAAAAAATTGATGTCTTTCTATTTACGTCTGCTATGTTAAAAATTACTAAATTAATATAGTAAAATATAAAACAAATAAACAAACAAAAAATACATACATAAACAAACAAACAAACAAACAAATAAATAAATAAATAAATAAATAAATAGGTTATGTTTGATAATTTTTTAATGTTAAAAATGAAATTATTCTGTATTTATTTTTAGGTCTGTTATGGTAAAAAAAATCGACTACATTAAAAAATAAAACTAGTAGGAAATATTTAGATAAATATACATAAATAAACTAAACAATTACATTTATAGAATAAATAAGCAATTAAACAAGTAAATGTTATGTTAAAATATATTTTTTTAACATTTTTATTATTCATTAAATTATTGTGTCTTTATATTTAGGTCTGCTATGGTGGAAAATCAATTAAATAAAAAAATAATAAGTTAATAGAAAATAATAAATAAATATACAAGTAAATAAATGTTACACTTATTTAAGTAAATGCAATAAAAACATTTTTAATATAAAAACAAACATATTAATACATAATAATAAACATATTAATACATACATTTATTGTTAAATAAATAAACAAACAAATAAATAATAAGCTACTTTTTTAACATAATAATAATAATAATAATAATAATAATAATAATAATAATAATAATAATAATAATAAAAATAAATATTACAGAATAAAAATATCTGTAATGGCAATTATTTCTAGAAATAAAATTATTTCTAATAACCAACAAAAAATTAAGTGAGAGTATAACAAATGTTCTTAGTATTAGAAGCAGGAACATTTATAATTTTATTACCATGGTTTGTACTGGTTTCGAGAAAGTAAAGAAAGTTTTTTTTTTGTCTTCACGAGAAGACTGCTATGATGCAACAAGACAGCAGGTCAAGTAAGACAGGAAGTAGTCATGCTCATATATTCCTCTTGCTTGTAAAGGTTTTTCAGCTGCAACTGGATTGATGTGTAAAATAAATTTACAATAGAAATTTACTTTTTGGTATGAAAGGTCCTTTGGAGTAAAGTAGAGAACCCTATGGCTCTATATAGAACCCTAAATGAATGAAGGGGAACTCTTAAATCTTAAGTCAGCCATGATACAGCGCTCTGGAGCAGATAAGGTTAAGGGGCCTTTCTTGAAGAGCCCAACATTTGCAGCTTGGTGGTGTTTTGTACGGTCGCCGAGAAGTGCAAAAAACTTTAACAAATCCGAGAACACACTAACAATTCAGACAACCCGGATACGGTAGGTATCATTTGTGAATGGAAACTTTTCGATCATCGGATGAGACACCTTTCATTCAAGATATCCAGGTATGGAATCTTATGTGTAATGTGTAAAGTTCTCCGTATAAATATAAGAAAATAACAGAATTAATCCACAGTAATCGTCAGTAAGGACAATACATTTTGTACACGTTTACACACACATTCCAATTTTTCCCTGCGGCAGACTATTGAACTTCATGAACAGTACAGACCAAAAGTTTGGACACCCCTTCTCATTCAAAGAGTTTTCTTTATTTTCATGACTATGAAAATTGTAGATTCACACCGAAGGCATCAAAACTATGAATTAACACATGTGGAATTATATACGTACATAACAAAAAAGTGTGAAAGGACTGAAAATACGTCATATTCTAGGTTCTTCAAAGTAGCCACCTTTTGCTCTGATTACTGCTTTGCACACTCTTGGCATTCTCTTGATGAGCTTCAAGAGGTCGTCACCTGAAATGGTCTTCCAACAGTCTTGAAGGAGTTCCCAGAGATGCTTAGCACTTGTTGGCCCTTTTGCCTTCACTCTGCGGTCCAGCTCACTCCAAACCATCTCGATCGGGTTCAGGTCCGGTGACTGTGGAGGCCAGGTCATCTGGCTCAGCACCCCATCACTCTCCTTCATGGTCAAATAGCCCTTACACAGCCTGGAGGTGTGTTTGGGGTCATTGTCCTGTTGAAAAGGTGGTGTGTCCAAACTTTTGGAAGGTGTGCCCAAACTTTTGGTCTGTACTGTGTACCTTGAGTGACAGGAGTCTTGGTCAATGATCGGTACGTGTTCCGTTCACAAACCGTACCTACATTTTCCGTAGGTTGTCTGAATTGTTGTTGTGTTGTCGGATTTGTCAACGTGTTTCGTGCAACGATTCAGACAACTCAGAAAAGGTACAGTAGGTGTAGTTTGTGATTGGAAACTTACCGATCATTGTACGAGACACCTGCCATTCAAGATATACAGGTGAATGACAGGTGTCTCGTCCGATAATCGGTGAGTTTCCAATCACAAACTATACCTACCTTTTCCGTTGGTTGTCGGAATTGACGTTGTGTTTTCGGATTTGTTGTTTTGTTTTTGCGTTTGTTGTTTTGTTTTCGGATTTGTTAATGTGTTTTGCACTTCTCGGCCACCGTAGTTTTGTCTAGAATTACAAGACAACCTGCTGATTGGTAGCCCAGAGCCTTTGAGAACCATTGAGCCACTACGTCCCTTAAGTATTGCATATACTGTATACAAGAAAGCAATCATATCCATGGAGACCAAGATGTGCTGCATCTCATCACTGTAGCTACACTATATGGGAACACCTCAGCTCATCTCATAACCAGAGCATAACCAGTGCATCAGTGAGGCCAGGGAGTTGTCTAGGGGTGCAGTCGGTGTTCCAGTTCATCCCAAAAGGTGTTCAGGGCTCTGTGTAGGACACAAGTCCTTCCACCCGAACCTTGTCTTCATGGACCTCGCTTGGCGCACACTCAGACACAGTGGAAAGTGTCGCAATAATCACCAGAAAGACACGGACCAAGCAAAGCTTTGAGGATAAAACAAAACATCATTGTCAATCAGTCTAATTTTCACCGAGTGCCTGATGTTTACTATACAGTATAAACCTTGTGTAGATGAGTGCCAGGAAATCATACGTATATATTTACTGAAACCCTCCTGAATTCGAAATGTGGCTGAAATTTGGCTGTATATGGGGGCGGGGCTTTCACTGAGTGTCTGTTACCACCTGATATTTTTTAACTGACACTCACTGGACTTCAATGGTGTCAATTAATTCAGATCCATATGTCTGTCAGCAGGGGACACGGTGGCTGAGTGGTTAACATGTTCGCCTCACACCTCCGGGGTTGGGGGTTCGATTCCCGCCTCCACCTTGTGTGTGTGGAGTTTGCATGTTCTCCCCGTGCCTTGGGGGTTTCCTCCGGGTACTCCGGTTTCCTCCCCCGGTCCAAAGACATGCATGGTAGGTTGATTGGCATCTCTGGAAAATTGTCCGTTGTGTGTGAGTGTGTGAGTGAATGAGAGTGTGTGTGTGCCCTGCGATGGGTTGGCACTCCATCCAGGGTGAATCCTGCCTCGATGCCCGATGACGCCTGAGATAGGCACAGGCTCCCCGTGACCCAAGAAGTTCGGAAAAGAGGTAGAAGATGAATGAATGAATGAATGTCTGTCAATGTAAAAATCTGCCTTCTGCAAATCAGCAAATGTAATAAATGGCTTAATGTATTCTTTTCTACTGCCCCCTGTTGATAAAGAAGTGTATTGTGTGGGTGGGTTGGTGGAGGTGGGACTTTTACACATCTGGGTCACTTACTGTGAGAAAGCCTTCCTGAAGTTTTAGCATGTGAAGATGATACCTGGAACAGGAAAAGCATACATAGCATCCTGCTGTTAATGAAGCCTCATTTATATCTGCTCCTGCACCCATTGCTTAATGAGCTTGTGCGCCGGTTATTGTGCTCGCCCACCTCGGTTTTTTTTGTTTGGACCTTCTATTTATTTATTTTTTTCTGTCGGCTCATTAAAATGAACTTCATTATACGTGGATGCATTGACAGGCTGTGAGATGTGGTTGGCAACAATTAATTGGACATCACCGTCAAGTCGGCGAACCAAACCGAATTATATTGGTTGCTTAGCAGGACAGTGTTTAATTATGCATGTGTTAACAGCTCACTTGTTTTCTCACCCGTATGTAAATACAGCCACTCCGTCTCTGACTCAAAACTCAGGATATAGTTTAATATGGAAGCATTCGGCTCGAACACGGGGAGAAAACAACAGTGAAAAAAAACAGAAAAAAAAAAAACAGAAGGTTTCCTGGAGGTGGCGTAACGTTCGGGATGGATTCGGAGAACGTGCTCCGTGAAGCGATCCGGTCTGCACGTGTACCCAGAGCAGCATGCAGCTGGATTTGTTCTAGGGCTTTAAACACCAGCCATGTCGAGGGAAAAAAATCTAATTTGAAATTTGAGTAGGACCCGAAAACAAATGTTGATGCAGCTGATGTGTGTGCTGTAGCTCCTCCTCCTTTAAAATACAGCGTGTTATGAATTCTGAGAGGCTTTTCTGCTCATCATGGTTGTAAAGAGTGGTTTGGAGTTGTAGTAACCTTCTCAAACCACTCTGATCTCAATGACAAGCCATTTCTACACACAGAACTGTTTCTTGTTTTTTTTTTTCAAGTTCCTGAAACTCAAACCACCTTCACAACATTTCCTTATTTTGATGCATGTTGTGCTCATTAGCGGTGGCTTAGTGGTTAGCACGTTTGCCTCACACCTCCAGGGTTGGGGGTTCGATTCCCGCCTTCGCCTTGTGTGTGTGGAGTTTGCATGTTCTCCCCGTGCCTCGGGGGTTTCCCCCGGGTACTCCGGTTTCCTCCGCCGGTCCAAAGACATGCATAGTTGATTGGCATCTCTGGAAAATTGTCCGTTGTGTGTGTGAGTGAATGAGAGTGTGTGTGTGCCCTGTGATGGGTTGGCACTCCGTCCAGGGTGTATCCTGCCTCGATGCCCGATGACGCCTGAGATAGGCACAGGCTCCCCGTGACCCGAGAAGCTCGGATAAGCGGTAGGAAATGAATGAATGTGCTCATTAGCTCAAACTTTTCAGTCTCTGTATGCAGCCACATGATTGGCTGTTCGACTAATTGCACTAACAAGCATTTGTTCCTAAAAAAAACAAAAACGATGAGTCCTTCTATTCCTCATTCAAAAGACAATAAATGATGCATTCGCTTCCTCTATTAGTCACTTTATCCGTAACACGTTTCCGAAGTAAACAGGTAACAAGGCTTGCTTTTTTGTTGAAACGTCTACAGAGAAACTTGTCGGGGAGATAAAAAAGGGACGCCGGGAGACTCTTAGGTATCATTTGGTGCCGTTCCATCTCTGCTGAAAGAAATTGCATTACTAAAAAAGAATTGTAATCCTCCAGAGCAGATGAGAGGAGATAGTCTGTTTAAAAGGAGCAGCAGCGGGGCAATTATCTGTGATTCTGCACAGTAACCAGGACACCAGGACGGCCTGGTTGAAACAGGAGCGTGTGAGAAAGGCAGGCTTTTTTTATGATGAAAGTGAAGCCTTAAAAAAATAAGCACTCGGATCCCACGTGCCGCCCAGAACGCCTGCTGTTCCTGTGACTAATCAGTGAATCAGAACAATTTAGCACTTGTATTATATTTCTGTATTAAATCTTATACACACTGATGTGGCAGTTAATAAAGTGCACAATATATAAACATACACAACCGCAAAAAGATTAAAAAAAACTTTTGTTCTGAGTTTATTCGGCTCTCCTGTTAGATCTTTCTTAATATTAATTTGTAACTAAGCAGATAACAAGATGAGAGCGGTCTTGTGATGCAGCTTGAACCAGAGATCAGGTTAACTATCTGTGTAGGCTTTCATCCAGGTTCTCCGGTTCCTCCTAGATCTGCAAGCATCCCTTCTTCAGATCCCACATATTATCGTGGATGACGGCTCATCGGTTGAAACTCGATCCCAGCAAAAACTGAACCGGTTCATCCCCAGGTCAGGATCTTACAGTGTCCCTGGACAACTATCAGATCTCCGCTTCAGCCACGGTTCGCAACCTTGGAGTAACTTTAGATAATCAACTGTCAACCTTTTTCTCACGACGTCAGAAAGATTCGGCCGCTTTTGTCCGCACACATTCTGCCCAGGTACTTGTTCAGTCTCTGGTCATTTCAAGACTGGACTACTGCACCTCACAGCTGGAGGGTCTACTAATGAACGCAATTCGTCCTGTGCAAATGATCCAAAATGCAGCTGCACGACGTGTTGTCGAGATCTTTCACACCTCCCCACTGCTGCACTCCTTCCACTGGTTTCCTGTAGCTCCCTGTAGATTCAAAACTCTGATGCTTGCCTACAAAAATGGACCATCTCCCGCTAACCTCAAAAGTTCTTATCACTCCTCTCGTTGCACCTCGCTTCCTCAGATCTACCGGCACTGCTCGACTGGTCCTTCCATCTCTCAGGGTAAGAGGTAGGTACACATCAAGACTCTTCTGTTCTGGCACTGAGACTCACTGGATATCTTCAAAAGACGGGTGAAGACCTACCTGTTTCTTCGTGTTTGTTTTATGTGGATATTTAATGACCTGAACAGAGTTTTAGGGTGATGATGTCCTAAGTCTGGTGTCCAAAGCGCTTCTGTACGTCGCCCTGAATAACGGCGTCCGCCGAATGCTGTAAACTTAAACTTAAATGTAATTTTTTTTCCAGTAATGGACAATTTGTCTAGGATTGTTTTTTTTTTTTTAATTAAAGCTCCAAGGTCTGAAATTTTCTACTACTACGAACCTAGATGAGATACACAATCGACATACTCCTAAGCCAAATAAACTTCACATCATTGTCAAACCTCTTGGCACTACAGGAAACTGTGCATGAATGGGCTTTTAGCAAAATGGCTTTCTTTCTTTCTGGAAACTTTTCATCCATTGATCGTGACAAAGGAAATTACAGCTCAGTGTCTGGTTTCCCCCCAAAAAAAACCTTGAATGGCAAAGCCATGTAGTAAATGTCACTTTGCACTTACTGATGGCGTTAATTCACCACAGGCTAGCCTTAGCTCAGCGTGCCGTCGGGGTGCGACCGGACCTGCCGTCACTCACCAGAATTACATGTTCAAACACCGCTTCCAAATGTTTTATTGACCTTTATTCATTCGAGTACTTCTATTTTTATCGATATAAATCCATCATCATAGCAACGGTCTATGCTGATTATGTCGCTAACTATAGTAACGGTTTCGAATAAGGAAATGGAATTTTGCTATGCGATATGAGACGTGGGTGGAAAATTTGCGTGATTAAAATTTTGATTTAAATTCCATTCAAAGCCTCCAACCAAACTGGGGTTCCAGCGTAACATTTCAACAACTTGGGATTTGCAGTTAAACAAATAGAAGACAATACAGCGATACCTCGAGATACGAGCGCATTGACATACGAACAGATTTTTGAGAAACGAGCACCCGAACCGACGCTGTCGAAACAAAGATCCCCAACAACCACGTGTGAGATACGAACGTCCAGACCGACGCCCACGACAACGGTTAAGTTAAGAGAATTTCAGTTAAGTTCATTAATTTTAGTGAAGTTTAGTTTAAGTGTAAAGTAGCATTAAGAGTGTACAGTAGCAAGTAAGTGAACCAAAGTGAAAGCGTAATTCCTCCTAACTCTCCGCCTGTTTACTCCCCCCCTCAACCTTCCGTTAGCTCGGGTCGTCCGATCTTCGAGGTAAATAATACACTTTATAGTAAAACCAGTTTCTTTTTTTAACATTCTTTTTTATTACTGTATGTTTTTATACAATATTTGTCATTTATATACACAGGTACTGTGTATATTTTTCATATTCAAAACACAAACAACTGGAGTGGAATTTTGCGAGCTGGAACGGATTAACGGGATTTCAATTCATTTAAACGGGGGGAAATTGCTTTGAGATACGAGCAAACCGAGATACGAGCAAGGTCACAGATCGAATCAAACTCGTATCTCGAGGTATTACTGTATAAGTAATTAGCATCAAATTAGCATTGTAATTAGAATAATATGAAAAAAATACAGTGAATATTATTGACAATCAAAAAAGGTTCAGTGTCATTTAAAAAAAGCGAATCTTTATCATGATTCATAAGAACTTATTAAAGATACAGCGTTGATTCGTTTTTATTGGTACGTTATTTTTTAGCATTTATATTTAGGGCTTGTTTATTTGTCTCACTTGTATTTCAAAATAAGTCTGTAGTTAAAAAAGGACTTCATTTAAATCTGACCTTTTCCTATACTAGCAGGAATCAAAACCTAGCTTTAATTAGAGTTCACAAAGCTACCTGCTGTTTAGGTCAGACAACGGTTCAGCTTTCTACATGATTAGAGCGCATTTTCAGAAGTGTCTATACAATTTTTTTAAAAAAAGCAGCTGGAAATGTAATTCCACCCTCCTCTGTTTACTTCTTTCCATGTGTGCTGAAATCTATCCTTTCTGGCCGACAATCAGAGTGTTTCATGTAAATTAGATGTAAATGAGGGTAAATTGAGGTGTGTTGTATGTAAATAAGAGATTAGTGGGCGGGAGTTTGTGTCTACGCTCAAGTCGCTGCTTGTTTTTATGTCACACGATATAAATCTAAATGAATCGGATGCAGAATTGAGTCAAATTCGAATTTGAATCACGAATCAACTCAGTACTCATTTCTTTGAAACTTTGAAAGATAATGGGCCGTGAGTAAAAAAGTATATCTCTCTTTTTATCCCTAGGTTGAATCACAAATGTTTGTATAGCTAAAGCTAACGGTGTGTGTTTATTTGACGAAAGCGCTAAAAAGAGTCATGTGGTGAATCAAAGCATTTAATTCAATTACAAATTCCCTATAAGGCTGCTTTCAAACTTTATTTATTTATTTTGCTACAAATTAAGCGCTCGCTGGACCTAAAGCCTAGAGGGCCAGAATTTTAAAATAATCCTGAAAATATAATTTTAGAATAGTGAATTATTTAATCTTTTATCTTTTATTCCAGGGGTCATCAATTAGATTTGACCTGAGGCCAGGTCACCTCACAAACTTTAACACACACTCCCTCATATCACCCACTGCCTCAAATCTCACACGCTAACGATGTTAATTACAATGGTGGCAAAAGATGGATTTATAACAAATGCCAAAACAGACAGAAATGTATTTACTTTTAAAAACAATGCTAGCCCAGTGCTTCCTGCAGCCACCTCGGGTTGATCGTAATTGCCTTATACACACTTTAGTGAATGGCATTTAATATTTCATGACACAAGAAATGCAGCTGAAAACAAAGCAGGTAAA
Organism: Tachysurus fulvidraco; assembly: GCF_022655615.1. Classification (NCBI taxonomy): domain Eukaryota; kingdom Metazoa; phylum Chordata; class Actinopteri; order Siluriformes; family Bagridae; genus Tachysurus; species Tachysurus fulvidraco. The sequence goes on from NC_062529.1 coordinate 2,695,175, forward strand.
ATGAAGTCATCGTTAGTCAAGTCAATTTTCCAGAGATGCCAATCAACCTACCATGCATGTCTTTGGACCCGGGGAGGAAACCGGAGTACCCGGAGGAAACCCCCGAGGCACGGGGAGAACATGCAAACTCCACACACACACAAGGTGGAGGCGGGAATCGAACCCCCACCCCTGGAGGTGTGAGGAGAACGTGCTAACCAGTAAGCCACCGTGCCTCCCATTTAGACGGGTCAATTAAACTCCCATTAAAATAATATTTTTTTTTAATTGCTAATAATAACATATTAAGATGTTATAATGATGTTGATTATGATGAAAGTTATAATTGTGAGATACTAAATCAAAATATTGAAACAAAATAACAATTTAGAGTAATTTAGAGCTCAAAATAACGACTCAAATTTTTGAGATACTAAGTCAAAATAATAAAATACAACGTGGAAACAAGATAATAGGTCAAAATACTGAGATACTTAGTAATACAAAACAATGAGATACAGCAAAAAAAATAATAAATACTGACATACCAAGCCTAAAGGAATTAGCAAGTAAAAATGATATGATGCTAAGTGAAAATAATGAGATGCTACATGAAAACAAGATACTAAGTCAAAATACTCACATACTAAGCCTAAAGGGCCTAAAGGGCTTACTGAGTAAGTAAGTAAAAAAAATGACATACTAAGTGAAAATTACAACATACAACATCAAAATACCGAGATACATAGTAAGACAAAACAATGAGATACTAAGTAACAATGATGACTTTATAAGTCAAAATTCTGAGATATCAAGACGAAAATCATGACAAAATCGTGACTCGGAAAGTAAAAGTTAATGACAGTAAGTCAAGACACTGAGTTTCTGATTAATTAGACAAAATGAATGGATAGTAAGTCTGAATAAGTCAAAACAAAACCACTTTGTCTAAACACCGACTAAAGGATTTCAATTCCTATTAAATCACAATAATGAGATATTATTGAAATAACAAATCAAAAATAATGAGATACTAAATCTGACTTAGTAAGAAAATTCCACAGCAATGTAATTAGTCAAAACAACCGCGTACTTATTTTAAAATAACAAGACATTACAGACTTAGTAATTGAAAATAATAAAACACAGAGCAAAGTGGGAAAAAAACGAGATAACGAGTCGAAATAAGATGAGAAAGAGAAACGAAGACAACAATTGAAATAACATTTTCATCCTGCAGTTCAACGCATCCATAGAAATACCTCTTCGAAGTACCACATACTTTCAGATTCGGAAGGATCGCTGCAGTAAAACCCAAGCCTCCATTCAGATGTGCCACAGATTTTTAGCACCAGTTCTTCCTTTGTCTTTTTTTTTTGTCTTTCTCCAGTGTCAGCACAGTGTAACACTCAGAAGTAAAGCTACTGTATAACTGTCTTCCAGCTATGGAAAAGTTTTCACTCAGTGGTGTTATTGGAAATGAATTAACTTACAGAAAGGTAACTGTAACACCACCCCATTACTGACCATATCCCTATAACGACTCACCCCCAAGTGGTTTAATCTTTAATTATCAAGGAGGCCCCAGATCAGCGGTTGGTCTCGTTCTGTTTTAGTGAAGCGTCAGAGCTCATTTTAAAGAGATCATTTTAAAATGATGAGCGAGTAGCTCTTTGAAGACTCCGAACATTAAAATGATATTAACATTATAATGCTTTTGGGGCTCTGGTGCGGTGCCACTAGCGCTTCGCTTCACGCACCGAGGAGCAACCGGCCATGAAATGAACAGGTACGCAAACTCGGTATCTGTCTCCGGGTGTATTTTAATCTCATCTGTAAAATGTATAAAGTGAGTTTTAAATATTTCTAACGGCAGGTCGCACTGCTTCGGCAACGTGTACTGTATGGTACAAGAGCTGTGAATGACAAGCGCCAGCAAATTACGTTGCATGGGTGCGATGTCTCTTGTTACTGCATATGCGTAATTACTTTTGGAAGCAGGCCCCGGAAAAACAGTGCAATAAAAATTCAATTAAGCCGGCCTAATTAATCTGGCTCAAAATCATACAGCCGGTAAGTGAAGTGAAATGTGCATGTATTGGAACATAAATCTGTAAACTGACCCATTTATTCAACCTCTGTACTATATTTTTTGGGTAAGCCGATCAGATCCTGACTAGATTCTTGATGTACCTTGAAACTGGAATGTCATGATCCCTTAACTGACCTTAACAATTTAGGTGAATCGGGTGATGTGAAGATTGCGACAGTATAAATCTGCCATCTTTAGAGTGATATATGAGCTGATAGATGAGCTTATGAACACATGCATAAACATATTGTTGCAATTTCAGACCCATATGGCAGATTACAAATAATGACGTTAGTGCCAGAGATGTTTGTAGTAACTGTTTGTAGCAAAGACATCCTGAAATTCTTCATTTGTATATTGTACAGTATCTGGGTGGCTAAACGGTGAGCAGGTTTGCCTTTCTTTTCTGGAGGTAGAGGTACGATTCCTGCCTCTTCCCTCTATGCATACATTTTGCATGTTCTCCCTGTTCTTAAGAAGTTTACCTGTTTCCTCGTCCAAAGACAGATAGTCCAAAGACATGCCTTTTAGGCTGATTAGCATCTTTGTATTGTCCGTAGTGTGTGAATGTGTGTGTTTGAGTTGGTGTGGATAAGTTAGCACATTGTCCAGGGTGCCCCACGCTACCTGGAATATGCTCCAGGCTTCCTCTGACCCTGCATAGGGTAAGTGGTACAAAAAATGGACGGTGTGCATAATTAATTATACTTGTTCAAACAATTTTCATTCATTCATTCATTCATTCATTCATTCATTCATTCATTCATTTTCTACCGCTTATCCAAACTACCTTGTGTCACGGGGAGCCTGTGCCTATCTCAGGCGTCATCGGGCATCGAGGCAGGATACACCCTGGATGGAGTGCCAACCCATCACAGGGCACACACACTCTCTCATTCACTCACACACTCACACACTACGGACAATTTTCCATAGATGCCAATCAACCTACCATGCATGTCTTTGGACCGGGGGAGGAAACCGGAGTACCCGGAGGAAACCCCCGAGGCACGGGGAGAACATGCAAACTCCACACACACAAGGCAGAGGCGGGAATCGAACCCCCAACCCTGGAGGTGTGAGGCGAACGTGCTAAGCCACCATGCCCCCCCCCCCAAACAATTTTTAATTACTTTATTTATTTCTTCACATTTAAGCTAGTCTATTTTTGTATTCCTACATCCCCTACAGTGCCATCAGACTTCCAGCCGATTGTGGTGTTAAAGGATTTATCTACCTTAAGACAGCTATGCAACACGTTTGTCATTTATTCTGTCCAACTCCTCATCTGTACGCTCAGCTCAAACACCATTAGGTTTCATGCTATTAGCGCCATCGACGCCGTGTTACTCGCCCCGTCTTCTCTGACTTTCACTTGTCTAAACACAGTTGGGTAAATTAGTAGCGTGTTGTCACTTAGTCATCCTTTTGGTCGAGTTACAGCTGCTGTAATTAGTACACAGGTTCGCTTCAAACTGTAAGAGGAGACGATGAATTACAGTACATTCATTCTGCTATGCAGCTACAGGATGCACAATCATAACAGTGTGTCTGGATTAGGAGTTTGAATAAAGATTGCAGTATGAAGTGTGCTTTAGTGAGTGCATTGCCACCATGATCCCATGGGACCCAACAGTGCAGGGAGCAGGCAGTTTTTCTGAGAACTAGAACAAGTTAAGTTTGTCAGAAAATACTGCATCAGGTATAAACAAATATAAGTACAAGAGTTAGGATTGTCCAGAATTCCTTTAGGAGCGGGTGGAACTGGTCAGAGTTCCTACAGGAGTAGGCGGATTGGTTAGAATTCCTTCTATAGCAGGTTGATTGGTCAGAAAAATCCTTCGGGACCAGGATATGATTAGTCCAACTTTCTTTGATATTAATGGAATTGGTTTGAATTCCTTCACTGGTGGTTGTATTGGTCAAAATTCCTTTGAAATAGAATTCCTTGATTAGCAAGTAAATTAGTCAGAATTGCATGGGGAACAAGCAGGACTTGTCAGATTTTCTTCAGATTGGTCCAAATACTTTGGGATTGATTGGTACTGGGAATAGGGGTCGGAATTCCTTTAAAACTCGGTCAAATTGCTCAGAGATCCTTCAGGACCAGGCGAGTTCGGTCAAAATTCCTTAGCAGCCATCAGGGCTGTTCAGAATTCCTCCAGGATTGGGTAGGATAGATCAGAATTAGAACAGAATTCCTTCAGGAGGGGGGCACGGTGGCTTAGTGGTTAGCACGTTCGCTTCACACCTCCAGGGTTGGGGGTTCGATTCCCACCTCCGCCTTGTGTGTGTGGAGTTTGCATGTTCTCCCCTTGCCTCTGGGGTTTCATCCGGGTTCTCTGGTTTCCTCCGCCAGTCCAAAGACATGCATGGTAGGTTGCTTGGAATCTCTGGAAAATTGCCCATAGTGTATGAGAGTGTGTGTGTGCCCTGCGATGGGTCGGCACTCCGTCCAGGGTGTATCCTGCCTCGGTGACCCAAGGTGGTTCGGATAAGCGGTAGAAAATGAATGAATGAATTCCTTCAGGACTGGGCAAGATTTAGACAGAATTCCTTTTGCAGAAGGTGTTGCTGGACAAAATGCCTTTAGGACCAGGAGAAACTGGTGGGAATTTCATCTGGAACAGGCAGGAATGCTCAGATTCTCTCTGTTTAGTACCGAGACAGATTCATACAGAAGTCCTTCTGAAGCAGGCAGCATTGGTCACTTACTTCAGAACTGGTCCAGCTTGGTCAAAATTCCTTCAGCTATATGATACTGGTGAAAAATGCCTGGGCCGAGTTGGTAGGAATTCCTTCAGGAATGTGCCAGATTGATTATAGTCCTTTCTGTAAGCAGATAAAATTGATCAAAATTCCAGCTGGACCGGCCAGATTGGCTGGCTGGAATTCCTTTAGGAGCATGCGACATTAGTCAGGTTTTCTTTCAGAGCACGCACACACTGTTAGCATGATTTGAATTGATTTGAAATAGAAGCAAACATCCGGTAAGAATCATAAAATTCCGACTAGCTTTTTTTTTTTTTTTTAATCGCTCAAATAGTGCTCATGTGACCTGTGAATATAGTCAGTTTCTTCTTATAATGTTAGTTAAATCATGTAAAAAACCTCTCGCTAGTACGGTAGTAATATAAATGTAGATTATAAGCAATGACCCGGACAAACCTGCTGTATCCAGTCGTAGGAGTTGTAGAGGATGTATAACCTTATAATTTATCTGGGGTCTGATTCTCCTGCCAAAAATTTAACAGCTTGTGGGTTAATTGTTAAGGTGTACTGCACCGCACCTCTTAAAGGATCAAGCATTTATAGAAGTATAATGAGTCTGTAATGGTTCGCTAAGTTCCTGCCCCCTCAACCCGAAAAGAGGGACTTAATTCCCACGTTATGTGCAACCGCGGAATGGATTTACGTCCTTCCTGTAAGACGAAGGGCACATTAAATTTCCACCAGGAAGTATTGCGTGATTAATCAGTATTTAAAATGCCAATTTTGCACCGCCTGTGTTGTTACAGATGTTTAATCACTGAATGCAACTGAACGTTAAATATAAGATGCCGCTACTTTCCCCGTCGCTCTGATTTACGATTCCGCCCGAGATGGCTCTGTGCGATTTCACAGATTTAGTGGATTATCGTGTATCAGACAGTGCTAACATTTTGGAAAAAAAACTAGCCTCGTGAAGCAAACGAAAGCACGTTGGCAGCAAAGCCGGGAAACGATTACACATATGTGCGATCTTTTAATAACCTGAGCCGAACCCGGAGATCTCGGAGGTTTCGGGATTTTTTTTTTTTCCTTATTAAAAAAAAAAAATAAGAAGAGTAGCTTCTGCTATGGTGCGTAATTGTTTTGATGTGGGGTTCCTGAGAGAATCGCTCTGCCTCATTAAACTGTTAATTGCTTTACTTTTTTTTATCATTATTTATATAGTTTGCTCTCTGCACTCATTTCACAGCAAACTGCAGGAGGATAAAGCAAAGGTTTTTTTTCCTGATTCTTGATTATGGAATCGTGTACGGAAAAGATTACAGGGGCGGAAAAGTACTTGATTGTTACTGTTATTATTGGGGTTACTCTTATTTCATTGCCATCACCTTTTGCTCAGTGCATGATAAACTGTAATGTTATTACTTTCAGGCGTCTATCTGTCTCTCTGTCGCTTTCTACCCTCGAGGTCATCTTTCTACAGCTTTGAATGTTGCTGAATTGGCACTGGCGGCCCGGCGTCCTCGGCTCAGAGGGTCTGAAAGAGCAGATTGAGGCCATCGCTGGGTTCCATCCAGATCCACAGCGCTGCACAGAGCCCCTTTGACTCCCTCCTCTAAAAGATCGACCGAACCCAACCACCCACCAGCCCCGATAGGGAACTTATTAGATGCCTCTCTGCATGGCTGAGCTCTTCTGAAAATAGATGGTGGTACGGATGGCGTACGTTTGAGCCGGAGTTTCGCATTAGTGTTGAATCTGATGAGTCGGCCCCCACACGCTATTAAAGCACTTTTGGGGAACTCAGGATAAAAGAATGTGTGTGATTATCATCACTGCGCTCTCGGTTATAGGCTGGGATTTGGGGGCAGGCACAATGTGAAGGGCTCTTTGCTCTACAAAACGAGCCCACGATTGTTCCAACAGCCTCATAAAATGAGTCAGAGATTTTTTTTTTTTTTTTTTTACAATTTTACAAGGGATAGGACTGATTTAGAGGACTACTGAGAGCACTTATTCCATCGGTGTTCCATTGTAATTTTTTTTTCTTTAAAATCTGACTAATTCACAGAGAAAAGTTACAACTTTCCTTATATATATATATATATATATATATATATATATATATATATATATATATATATATATACACAAATAACCCTTGATTAATTGTAACTATAACCCCTCTGATAATCACATCCTTCCTTCTGGCTACGACTTAGTTACTTAAAGTACATAAAGTCCCACGTGTGACTCCCTGACACGGCCTTGTGCGTCGTTCTCCTGGGTCATTATCACTCACAAGCGCAACCACGACAAGCTGAGATCTCATCTAATTATATAAGAGGAGAGGATTTCTGCATGCTTAAGTCAACGAGGGAAAAGTCGTGAAAGTTTAGTTGACACTTTATCATAATTCAGAGGAACTAGGCCACATTATTTGTCTGAAAATGAAACGAACCCACGTTTCACTGCAGGCTTGTGTATTGTCTGGTCGCAATTCGAGCTGTGAATCTTACATATTACTCTCTCTTGGATTCTTTCACAGTCTGATGATGTGTAAGTGATAAAAGATGCATCGAGACCGAGGTGTGAAATCTGTCCATCTGCAGGTCATTACCAGAAAACCACCCTCAGCTGAATTTCCATTTTTCCGCCTTTCTACGATACCTACATCCGATACTTATTGACTTGTAATTTATGTCGGCTCGCGAGGATTTGCACATTGATTGCCATACGGCTCTGTAATCAGATAACAATGCATATGCGGTGTAATCCGAGAGGTATGCCGCAGATGGCATTTCCTAATGAGGCTCTGTACCTTGTGAATCCATAACTCCTCCATTTTCAGCTAATATAACATTTTAGCGTTGCGCCATCCTGACAGAACGCAAGCTCATTTAGTACGATAGGTGCACAGCATTTGGTGAGTAATTATCTCCTTTGGGAAGCTGGGTTAAAATGAAAGAGAATGTAAAATGAGGTGTGAACCAGAGAAATATACAGTTTCAACACAAAAGTCTTATTGTTAGACCATGTCGCAGTCTGGAAAAAAAAAAAAAGAAAAAGAAAACGGAAGCAAAAAAAATAAATAAAAAAGTGCAAAGCCTTTGACTGAATCTGAAAGCCGTGGGTTTACTCCGTTCTCGTGTTTTTGTATAATTGGCGCCAAACCTTTATTTATTTATGTGCTTGTTTATATTGTGCCAGAGAAATGATTATCTTATGTACACACGGTGTTTACCGCAGAAATGGATTATCTTTCTGGATTTCTATATTGAAGACAATTAAATCAAATGAATCGTCTATTGTGGTGTGAACCGTTAGCCTATAGAATGACTTTTATTGCATAATTAGCGCCCGCGAGTGAAACAGCCTCGGACACGTCGGTCCCAGCGGGTCGTATTGATTGTAAATATGTCCAGTGCTTCGAAAGTAAAGAGAATCGGGAATTCAAACAGCATAGCAATAATTGAAGATGATGTCAATGAGGAAATCCTTGGGAAAAATATTTTTGATATGTGTGTGTGTGTGTGTGTGTGTGTGTGTGTGTGTGTGTGTGTGTTGTGTTTGTGTGTGTGTGCTTTGTTTCCCCAAGTTCAGGCAAAGTTTTTGTGCCTCAGGCATCATGTAGGAAAATCCTGCCTTGTCTGTAGATCAAAATGTTACCGAGATGCTCAGTACTGAATATCTTATATAAGTATTAGATTTACACCAGTTTTTCTACCGCAGTGTTGTTCGAATTCTAATTAGTCGGGAGTAGCGTTTTGTTCGATTCCATTCAATTCCAATTCAAATTTCTACATTGTCTCAAATCAGCTTTACAGAACATAAGTATATAAATATAGTACAAAAAGTTGATTACGTTCAAGATTAATATTAGACATATTTAAATGTGTTTGTATTCATCCCTAACAGACAAACCTTGAGGTGACTGAGGTGAGGAAAAACTCCTTTAGATGAAAGAGGAAGAATCCTTGAGAGGAACCAGACTCAAAAGTGAACCTCATCGTCATTCGGGTCACACTGGAGGGTGTGATTATAAATCGTTTCCTTTCTACAGTCAGATACAGTCCGACCATTGTGTATTGATGAGGGGGCTGTTGTCCACATAGAGGGTGTCTTCTCTTTGAATGTCTGAATCCTCATGAAGCTCGTACATCTACAGTATAGATGCCTCAGGATTCTCAGAAATCTCCATGTGTTCCGCTTCATAAAGATTTCAGGCCTTCAGTGTGAACAAGCCAACTGAAGGACTTCTATAGTCTCTTTCCACTTTATTATGCCAAACAATACTTTTTTATACAGTATGAACCCTTTTTACCAGTACAATGGCTGTCAAGAAACGAATGCTGTTCTGTCTGTGAGTCGGATCTAAAACGAGTCAGGAGTCTGTCGGTCTTTCAGTGTGAGACGTGTGTTTTTGCCCCTGCTGATAACCTTGCACTGAATTCTATTGGTTGGAAATCAAACCCGAGCTGCTTTTAAGATGAACAAACACTTGGAGCACCTCAGAGAGCAGAAATGGGTATGATATGAACATTTACTCTGAAGCAGGGGCGGTTCTAGGGTTTCATCTTTAGGGGGTTTTAGCCCTCAGTGAGAATTTAAAACAAGAAGAGTTTTATATTATATAAGTTATGGTATTATTTAAAATGGCAAAAGTGGACACCAAAATTTTATGCATGATGTAATGATGTCAGTCTTGAATCAAATCAGTTCATGTATGTGTGCATTCTCTACAAACAGTGTGTCCAATGAATGCGGACATTAATAAACAAATATTCACAAGACAAAGAACAAATCAATAAATGTTATTTTTATTTAGTATTGAATGGATTGTTTGCATTAATATTTTGTTTGTGCTACAACTCTGGTAATAAGAATAGTGACACTTCACTGCTTTTGGTTGCCATATTTGCGGTTTCCCCCCCGATTAACGTTATAGATCAGGGGAGTCAAACTCTGGTGAATTATATTTGGCCCGCGAGATCATATCAAATGTGCATTACAGCTGGCTAACCGCATGCTCCGCTAATACTACAAATCCCAGAATGCCTTGCCACTGTATTGACACGTAGTCGCGAACAACAAGCGCCCCTCATTCTCTGTTAAACAGTCGTTAAAGGCAGGGTCTCTGATTTTTGAGAAAACTGAGTCGGGCTGATAAACAAAAATCAAAACAAAAATCAAAACTAACGTGTAGCCAATGAGCAGAAAGGGGCGTGTCTTGTCATTATGGGCAGAGAGAGTGTTCAGTGCGCATGTGTGACATTAGCAGAAAGTGGTTTTAGCATTGACATGGAGGATAAAAACAAAGAAAGAAAGAGAAGAAAGACTTACGATAAGGACAAGAAGTTGGACATGTTAATATAGGATCAGCTTTCCAGCGCTGGAGAGAACTGAAGGACTAGGAAGTTGGCCACATATTCACAGATTGGAGTTTCCCGAGTCAATAACTCCTGAGCTAAACGCTGTTACTACACAAATAACACCTCTTTTCTATCGTAGTAATGTAGAGAGGCAGCTACAACCGCGTTTTGTGTAGTAACAGCGTTTAGATCAGGAGTTATTGACTCGGGAAAGAACTCAGGAGTTGTTCCAAATCCTGTGTTTAAGCAAAACTAAAGTTTGTTTCCATATGAAAAAGGTTGAACATTACATATCAGTTAATTGCAGTTAATTTTTCAATAGATATTCAGTTTGGCCCGTGATTTTATCTCAGTTTTATATTTTGTTAAAATTAAATTATAATTGTTAAAAGCGCTATACAAATAAAATTTGAATTGAACCGAACCTTTTTTTTTTTATATATTTCTACTAATATATTTCCCCTAATAGGCTTGGAGGGAAACAGAAATACTTTTTAATATTTCTATTTTAATATAAATTCTTAAAGCCCTTTCAGGTCAGCTTCATATTAGCCGACACTGGAGTGTGACGTGACGAAGACGTTCCATGATCAACATTGATGCAACGGAAAAGTCGCAAATTTAATTTTTTGGTTTTTGGGAAAGAAAGTTAAATATAAATTAGTTGCAGTAGAGAGTCTGATAAAGCCATAGTGATGACCTTAATCAATCAGCCAAGTCACAGGTACAATCAGTTACATTTGTTTGACAGACACCCTTACCCAGATCGATTTACCTCATGTATTCAGCTGAGCAACTGAGGCTTAAGGGCCTTACTCAGGGGCCCAATAGTGGCAGCTTTGTGGCCCTGGGATTTGAACTCACAACTGGCATGATGAGTCACAGGAAAATGCAGATCCAAATGCAGTTAACTCCTTTTAATAGACAGGGGACAGAGACATGAACAGAGACATGAACAGAGACATGAACAGAGACATGAACAGAGACATGAACAGAGACATGAACAGAGACATGAACAGAGACATGAACAGAGACATGAACAGAGACATGAACAGAGCACATACTAACAACGACTCACAACTGGGAAATGAACAAACAGAATAGATATAGGGAACAAGAACCAATCACAAGACGGAGGCAATCACAGACTAAGACAAAACACCTGGGGAAGAGAATGAGTGCAGTTAATGTCCACGGTAACAAATAAGTGGGCGGAGTCAACAATTAACAGCAGGGAATGACAACAGACAGAAACAAGGGAAGACACAGACAGACTCATCACAACAACCTTCTGATCAGTGGTTTAATGTCTTAACCACTAAGCTACTATTTCCAATAGTTCAACAATATGGAGGGAGAAATTAAGAAAGAAGAGTTAAAGGATGACCAGAAATCAGCAGGAAAGGGCATTTAAACAGCAATGAACTGGACTGCTATCATATCGGGTATATGAACTGGAAGTATTTTTAATAATAATAATAATAATAATAATAATAATAATAATAATAATAATAATGTCTGATTATGTTGGAAAGATGTTTTTTCACAAACTATAAAAAAAAAAAATTGGGATAAATATCACACTCGCAAGATAAGCTGTTATGGGGTGATACTTAGCCTCCAGGTCGAAGCTGTCATCCTTTTTTATAAGAGCTAAAAGAGAAGTGTATTATTCCTTACAGAACTTATACAATGGTCGCATAATTCTACAGCAAAACTGGATCTAATAAGGTAACGTATGCAGAAACATATCATTAGTATAGAATACAGAGTGTAAGGTGATCCAGTCCCGTTTTGGAGCTTCTTTCAGTAGAGTTAAATGTTAGCAGTTAGCACAAGTGTCATATTTTTACAGTACGTTCTCGCTAACAACTAGAAGAAGCAGAGTTACAAGCTGGAAAGGACCAAACACACATTCCCTAAAGTTTTTACAGAAGAAATCAATGTTGTGGCATTTAGAAGGTCAAGCAACTTACAAAGCTGCTGCATTGTCAAAAAAAAAAAAATACAATAATAGTATTGTACACTGTATGAAGGGGATCAGAATCAGGGCCCAATGTTAAAACTGCCTTTTCTTCAAACTCCGTTGAGGCTACAAGCTACATCCTGTAACAGTGATGTGCATTAAACTATGAAAAAAAGTCATACCTGGAGTTTCACTTCTGAAAAGCTCAAACCACCTTCAGTTATTAAGTTGCAGTCATTAAACTCATCCCCCAGTACTGTATATCTGTAGCTTTCATTTCTGCACTAAAACTATGCTTCCTGTACACAGGTTAACTGAAATATTTGTTTGTTTGTTTGTTTGTTTGTTTGTTTGTTTTTATTTTAGAGCAGGGGTCGGCAACCTTAAACACTCAAAGAGCCATTCGGACCCGTTTCCCACAGAAAAAAACACCCACAGGGAGCCACAAATCCCCTTTGACATCTAAAATGAAGAGAACGCTGCGTATATCGTTTTTTTACCTTTATGGAGAGTGTAGAAAAATCTGTAGTGTGTTGCATTTAGGAAATCGATGAGCTGCTACCGAGTAAACGCAATTTTATTTCCGCAAGCAAACAAAAATATTTTGAACAGTTCGAACTAACCTTAACAAAAAAGACGCCGGGTTTGAAGGTTACTTTCGATGTGTAATCGAGTCCTCTTCGTATTCATGACATCAAAATTTTAACTTGCCGGCTGCAGCGAACCGAAAATGCGTCTGCTTCTGTGTGTCGTATTTCGCAAGTCGGCGGTTATGACGCGTATTTTGAGCGACAAACAAATTAAACACGGTTTATTTTAATGTTACAAGAGCATCATAATCTTAGGATTTCATTTTTTTTTATAAACTAACTCACTCTCACTCATTTTCTACCGCTTAGGCGAACTTCTCGGGTCACGGGGAGCCTGTGCCTATCTCAGGCGTCATCGGGCATCGAGGCAGGATACACCCTAGGCGGAGTACCAACCCATCACAGGGCACACACACTCTCTCATTCACTTACACACTCACACATTACGGACAATTTTCCAGAGATGTCAATCAACCTACCATGCATGTCTTTGGACCGGGGGAGGAAACCGGAGTACCCGGAGGAAACCCCCGAGGCACGGGGAGAACATGCAAACCACTAAGCCACCGTGCCCCCACTATAAACTAACTAACTAAAATAAAATAAATTTAAATTAAATATTTATTTTCCAAATCTACAGGGAGCCGCAGCAGAGGGATGAAAGAGCAGTATTATGATAAAACGGGTAAAAGAGAGTAATCCCTTATCACCAGTGTCTCCAATGTCTAGTATCTAATCGAAATTAATTCTTAAATTCGGATCATTGATCATCAATAATCCCAACAGACAATCACTTATCAATATTAAACTTTACATCTAATCACTGATCACAATTAATTCCAACATCCAATCACCCGTCACCATTGATCCCGACATCCAATCATTAAACACCATGAATCCCAACATCCAATCATTCTTTACTGTTAATCCCAGCAGACAATCACTTATCACCATTAAAACCCTACAACCAAATATTATTCACAATTAATACCAACATTCAATCACTCATCACCATTAATCCCAACATCCAATCACTGATTACCATTAATCCCAACATCCAATGATTACCATTAATCCCAAAATCCAATCACTGATTACCATTAATCCCAACATCCAATCACTGATTACCATTAATCCCAACATCCAATGATTACCATTAATCCCAAAATCCAATCACTGATTACCATTAATCCCAACGTGCAATCAATGATTACCATTAATCCCAACGTCCAATCAATGATTACCATTAATCCCAACATCCAATCAATGATTACCATTAATCCCAGCAGACAATCAGTGATTACCATTAAGCCCAACAGACAATCAATGATTACCATTAATCCCAGCAGACAAACACTAATCACCATTAAAACCCTACAACCAAATACTAACCACAACTAATCCCAACATCCAATCACTGATTACCATTGAGCCCAACATTTGATCACTTATCACAATTAAAACCCTACAGCCAAATACGGATCACGATTAATCCCAACATCTGATTGCTGATCACCATTAATCCCGACATCCAATCACTGACTACCATTAATCCCAACAGACAAACACTAATCACCATTAAAACCCTCCAGCCAAACACTGATCACAATTAATCCCAACATTTGATCACCGATAACCACTAATCCCAACAGACAAACACTTATCGTCGTTAAACCCTGCATCCAATCACTCATCACCATTAATCCCAACATCTGATTACTGATCACCATTGTTCCCAACATCCAATCAGTGATCACTATTGTCCCTAACATCAGATCACTGATCACCATTAATCCCAGCATCCATCTGCTGAACACCACTGTTCCCAACATCCAATCAGTGATCACTATTGTCCCTAACATCAGATCGCTGATCACCATTGTTCCCAACATCCATCTGCTGAACACCACTGTTCCCAACATCCAATCAGTGATCACTATTGTCCCTAACATCAGATCGCTGATCACCATTGTTCCCAACATCCATCTGCTGAACACCATTGTTCCCACAGACAATCAGTGATCACTATTGTTCCTAGCATCTGATCGCTGATCACCATTAATCCCGGCATCCATCTGCTGAACAC
>NC_062529.1:2714971-2717471 GCF_022655615.1 Tachysurus fulvidraco
ACAATATTAATTAATATGGCGGAGTTTCCATTAAGCTCACATCGATGTTTCTGGTGTTTGTGGTGCATTTTGGGATGCAGGGAAAGTTCCAGTGCACTAAGAAAGGATGGCCGACTCCCTGTTCGACAACCAGTGACCGAAAGTGGGTGGAGCTTGTGATCACACGTGTCGCCGTGTAATAGTGCACGTGTTAGTCGTTATTTCTAGCACTTTCCATGTTACTGGTTACTACAGGACGACATTTTTTTTCTAGCTAACTCGGCTCTTTTTAATATACGTTAGAATAGACTTCTACATCAGAAGTGGTTTTACCAAATGAGCAATTTGTGCTTTTATGTACATATATATATATATATATCTACAGTACAGACCAAAAGTTTGGACACGCCTTCTCATTCAAAGAGTTTTCTTTATTTTCATGACTATGAAAATTGTAGATTCACACTGAAGGCATCAAAACTATGAATGAACACGTGTGGAATTATATACGTACATAACAAAAAAGTGTGAAAGGACTGAAAATACGTCATATTCCAGGTTCTTCAAAGTAGCCACCTTTTGCTTTGATTACTGCTTTGCACACTCTTGGCATTCTCTTGATGAGCTTCAAGAGGTCGTCACCTGAAATGGTCTTCCGACAGTCTTGAAGGAGTTCCCAGAGATGCTTAGCACTTGTTGGCCCTTTTGCCTTCACTCTGAGGTCCAGCTCACCCCAAACCATCTCGATCGGGTTCAGGTCCGGTGACTGTGGAGGCCAGGTCATCTGGCTCAGCACCCCATCACTCTCCTTCATGGTCAAATAGCCCTTACACAGCCTGGAGGTGTGTTTGGGGTCATTGTCCTGTTGAAAAGGTGGTGTGTCCAAACTTTTGGAAGGTGTGTCCAAACTTTTGGTCTGTACTGTGTATATATATATATATACAATGGAAATCTTCCTGCATACGTTATGCATTTCGCCACATTGTCAGGTATGTAACTGATGTTTAGCTAGGGTCAAAAACACCACCAAATTTTTTAATGCGGTTAATCGGAAATTACTTAATTCTTAAATGAAGAAATAAACACACACACACACACACACACACACACACACACACACACACACACACAAAGAAACCCAAAGAATGCATCCTGAAACCAACTCCCCAATGTGCTTATGGGATTTTGATAAGACTGATGATACATCACCGGCTCTGAGGTTCAATTGAGCAACTTGTTTTTTTTGTTTGTTTTGTTTTGTTTTTTATGGGTTATTATTATTTTTTACACTAGCTAACAAAGTGGAGCGTTGAGTCATTAAAGGCAAACAGGAATCGATACGCCACCGGGGGTGTTTTAGAGACAGGGTCCATACTGTAGTCCACTCCTTTCATCGTCCGACCCACAGTAAGGGAAGGAGAAAAAAACAAAAACAATAAATAACTTATTGATCGTTCTTGTAGTAAAGCATAAGAATCTTAACCAGCGCGAGGGCTGGGATATAATTGGGACCTGCAAGCAACATTCATCTTGATTACAGTCAATTTGAAGCTATAAGGATTGGCTAACTATTGGTCATTCATCAAAGTCACATTGGCAAGACTTGGTTAATGGAACTTTGGTCCGTTTATACCTGTTTGGTCAAATGTAAGCGGCGTGTCACCTACAGGTTCGGACAAATATCGATAAGAGAAACTTACGAAAAGTCCAGCAACTTAAAGCCCAAAACATACCTTTCATTCATTCATTCATTCATTCGTTTTCTACCGCTTATCCAAACTTCTCGGGTCACGGGGAGCCTGTGCCTATCTCAGGTGTCATCGGGCATCGAGGCAGGATACACCCTGGACGGAGTGCCAACCCATCATAGGGCACACACACACACTCTCATTCACTCACACACTGACACACTACGGACAATTTTCCAGAGATGCCAATCAACCTACCATGCATGTCTTTGGACCGGGGGAGGAAACCGGAGTACCCGGAGGAAACCCCCGAGGCACGGGGAGAACATGCAAACTCCACACACACAAGGTGGAGGAGGGAATCAAAGTCACTAAGCCAACGTGCTCCCCCCCCAAACATACCTTCATATTTTTTATTTAGTTTTGTCCTCTTAAGCATTTACATCCTTGTTTGAGTTTTTAATTTCCTGTCAGTCCTAAATGGACAAACCCTGCTGTTTTACCCACAAACCACCAGTCATGTAGCACTGGAGCAGAACACTAATCACTTGCCGGGAACATATCACTGTCTCTCATGTCTCCCTAATGGGAACATAAGCAGCTGCATCCTACATGGCACATCTGGGATTTGGGATTTGAGAAGACCACAGCGTGAGCTGCTACGATGCAGAGATATTCTTTTTCTTACCCACAAAGTTCCTAGATTTAAATGTCTTTGGATAACAATAAATCAAAAAATTCATCATTGTGCACTTTTTTATAGCGCTGGATCAAGTGCTATTTTCTAAGCTGTTGTGTGAGAATGGACGCCGTAGTGTTGATAAATCAATGAA